>NW_009215033.1:3881-37902 GCF_000690835.1 Fulmarus glacialis
GCTTGGGTCACTGGGGGGGCAGTGGGGGTGTGTAGGGATGAAGGGGGGTCACCTAGATGCCTGGGTCCCTTGGCCACCTGTGTCCCCATGGAAAGGCGGACAGACCCAGCCCCTTGCACGAGCTCACGGAAGCGCCTTTCCTCTCCCCCCTGCCAAACCCTTGCACAAGCACCCTGGGTGCGCCCAGTGCCTTGCACGAGCACCCAAGGAGCACCCAGCCCTTTCCATGAGCAACCTGAGGGCACCTAGTGCCTTGTCCAGCTCTCACGTGAGCAGCCAGTGCCCTCCCAGCCACCTCTCACAAGGAGCTCGCACACGCCCAGGGCCTCGCACAAGCAAGGGTGCTGCCTTCCTGGACACCCCAGCTGGCTGTGGGACCTCAGCAGGACCAGTGCTACTCATGCAGCTCCTACTCATTGCTGCGGGGGACCACAAGGGGGTCCTTTGGGTGAGGAGGGGACAGGAGCAGGGTGAGGGGCACAGGCGGTGCCTGGGATGTGTGATCGGGGAAGGGCTCTGCTGGGGAAGCAGCCCTCTGAGCACTGGCCCTAGAAAAAGGGATTCACCACCTCTCGGCTGGGATGAAGGGTGTCCACAGGGCTCAGGGGCAGCCGGCACGGCAGAGGGTTATACACTGAATGAAGTCTCCGACCTGTCCCATGCAGGGATGAGAGTCGGGGTGAGACAGAAATGGACTGACAGCAGTGGAAGAGAGGATCTGGGTGCTGTGCAAGCACTGCTCAGCAACAGCTAAACGTCGGTGTGCTGTCGACACTCAAGACAGCACCATTCAGACTGAGATGAAAAAAATTACCTGCATCCCAGCCAGGTCCCGTACAGAAACCCTTCTGTGCCCGCTCACAATTCTTACCCATACAAGAAACCCATGAAAAACAGGGCATTTGACTTCTTGGGGAGAAATCTGAAAACGCTCCCAATCTGTGGCTGGTATCCAGCTTTTCATGATTCATCCATTCTGTATCATGATCTTAATGTTAAGGGGAAGTGAGAGAGCAAAGCTCTCATTTCAGTTGCTCTGGTTTCTCCATTCGTGGAACCCCAGTGTCTGCAACGCTTTTTTTTTTTTACTATTACTTTACAGTAACTAGTTACTAAGCAGGGAGAGAAAGAAGAAAATATATTCGGTGAGTAGTTCTTGGTGCTGGGTATTAGCAGGTGTCAACTGATGTTTGGTAGCTTGAAAGATCGGGGATCGGGGATCCCTAGATTTATGTTGTCTTTAGCACTTGACAAGTGTCTGAGTCTGGACAAAAAGATTAGAACGATGTTTACAAAAAGATAAAAAATACAAGTACATTAAAAAAAAAATCTGCTGAAGTTGAAGGAGATGCTAAACCTTTCTGATTATGAGTATTTGGATTGGCACCTGACCTGAAATTTGCCACAGCAGTTTCTTGGGAAAACACAAGAATATCTGTGTGAAAAGTAACCAAAGAAATTGCAGCCTAGGGAGTCTGTGTGCTCATAGTCATTTAGGAAAGAAACAAGGTTTGGAGCTAGGACTAGTTCCCAAGAGTAAAACATTTCTAGAGGATTTTCTTTCTCCCTTCTTCTCTTTTGCCCATGCACTGCAGCATTGGAGGAAGCAGCATGGATGGGTCGTGTATGTTGGGTGAGAGGAGAAAGTTTTACTTTATAGCATTGCTAATGGAAAAGCAGATTCTCACAGCCAAATCCAGTTGCTTCTGCTTCAGAAAGAAGGGGCCAATTCTACCCTCACTGAGAATCCAGCACACGTTCAGGGAGGTTTTATCCGTGTGGAGAGTCTCAGTTGAAATGCCTCCTAATTCACCCTTACCTCTTCTCCATTTCCTCTGTATCTGTGCTACCTGGAAAATCCGGAGTTGCTTTTGCACAGGGTGATCAGGGAATGGGAATCAATGGGAAATGCCGGAATGAAGGTACAGCTTGCAGCCATGCTGGACAGTGTGGAACTGAGGAATAGGTGAGCAAATAGGATTATCTGGAAGAAAAAAAATGTTAAAACTTTCCTAAGAAAAAAGTATTTTTCTCACAGTAACGTTCTTGCAGCTCATCAGCGTAGCCACTTCTCCTCACTTTTTGTTTGTCCACTTGTCTAATTCTGTACAGCCAACAGGTTGGATATTGTCTTTGAAAAAAAATGACTGTAAAACATAAAAATCCTCCCAAAGGGTCTTTGTGTAGATCAAATCCATAAGGCAAACATTTTGCTAGCAAGCAACGGAAATCCAGATTTGGTTTATACTCATTAGATGTTTCAGGTTTTGTTCTTCTTTTGATGCGGTGATCCAAATGTCAAGGGTAGTTGTTTTAAAGCTGGTTTTGACTGGCAGGAAATCATTAGCAAGTCCTTCTAAACTCTGGTTCCAAGCATTTTGAGTACTACTGTAAATGTTTGTTTTGGATTAAATTTCCTACTGATTTTCCTGTCTTCAAGTGAAATAGATGCCAGAGGGTTGTAGGATAGGAGTAGCTTGAAACCTCAGCTGAAAACTGGAACCCTTCCTACTCGGTGTTCACACTCACAAAGAGACAACCTGTCCTAAAAATGATCAGACTTGCTTCTGGGGGAATGGGGACAGATACGAATTGTGACATGACTGATTTCTCTGGCAGATCCAAAAATTAAGTGGAGGCATCCTGAAAGGCAGCAACCCGCCGGGTTGCATCCTCCGGGCAGGCTGCGCGGGCCCCACCTGTTTGCCTCTTAACAGTTTCACACCTTCTCGAACTCTCTCTTCAAAGTTCTTTTCAACTTTCCCTTACGGTACTTGTTGGCTATCGGTCTGGTGCCGGTATTTAGCCCTCGATGGAGTTTACCACCCACTGTCCCTTCTGGCACTTTCCTCTCAGTCCCATCTGCAAAGGAGCAGCCGAGGGCTCTGTGGTGAGGTGCAACTGTACTGTCTGCCCAGTTTTCCCTCGGGAATCACTGGGTATCCAGCTTTCTTCCAGGTTTTTGCTGTAGTCAGTGCTGACACTGAAATATCCCTTCTCCTCCAGGTGACTCTGTGTGTGCCTCCTGGGGATGCTCAGAGGACCACGAGTGTGGTCTGAAGCCAGCTGACTGTTCGGCTCATGCTCAGCGAGTTTTGGATCTATTGCTATCAGAACTGCTGCATTTATTTTGAAAAATGGTCAACACTTGGAAAAAGTTGCTTTGGTTGAGGACATGGTTCCCTCAAGTCATCCAGAGTTAAATTGCTGACCGTGTGTGTGTTTGTGTCTGTGCCTGTGTGTGGTGGGTGTTCCAGTATACATAATAATGCTGTTGTTTAGACTTTATCAAAACAAACAGCATCTTGTCCTAACAGTGAGAAGGAGAAAAAAAGACCTTTATTTATAAAAACAGATGACAGAAATAATTTTAAAACATCATCTGAATTTTATTTAGAACTTAATGTTACCTCTAAAGAAATAAGATCTAAAATAGACTGGAAGGTGACAGGGTGTAGTACTCGGCACACAGAGTATGGAAAAACAGCTGCCAGCATCCTGGTTTTCTCCATTTTTTGTATTTGTTGTTTTCTGAGAGGCTTTGGATATGAGAAACTGGAAGTCATCGAGAAGCGTTGTCAGCAGCTGGGCCAAATATTTTGTCAATTTAGGTCTCTGTCCGAACAAGTTTCTGAAACAGAAAGTAAGAGCAGTGAATGTAGCATGCAGAAGTATGCAACTGCAGAGAAAAGCCAGGCTTACCTGTGATACCCGAACTATATATTGAAGTTGTAACCTCTGGCAGAACTTGCAAGAGGACAAAGGCTTAGTCTCTCGCCTGCGGGTGCTCACCAGGTCAGGACACGTCGCGAGTTCGTGTGGGAACACTAACAAAGAGCCAGTGTCACACATGCCGGAGTCTTTCTTGCTATTACCTACAAGTTTTCTTTCATCTTGGCTCTGTTCCTAAAAACACACCTGCATGAAGCAGGTGCTTCATCCACCGGGGCAGTCAGCATTTCCATAAATTCTAGCCAGTAAGAAAAATCATTGTATTTGTTGTAGAGACCATCTTTTGTTTAACGATCTCTCCAAGCACTTGGAAGCTTTGTGCTGGTATGCAACCGAACCTGAGGCCAAGGGACGCTTAAGTTAAAGTATTTGGGTGCTCTTTGTCCAGAATCTGGTACAAGGCTGCACAGTTACATTTGTGATAATAATAAAAGGAATGAATTACCAGCAGATTGACTAGGGCTTTTACGTGCTCAGGAGAAAGCTCATCAATACATTCCTTTAATGCGGTCAAAGCAGCTCTAGTCAAATCATCGACTTTATATCGAGAAATTGGCCCGGTGTACAGCTGTTCAGCAGAGCCTTCAAGAAGTGTCTGAAGAAAGCTAGGGACAATCTCATGCGCCGAGCCAGCTCCTGGAGTACGAAAGACAAAGTGGAGTGTAACGAACAAACCTTTCACTTGCTCAGATTCAGCTCCTTCTACCCTTTAACACCCTCCACCCCAATAATGAAACACAAATCACACCAAGTTTTTGCAGAGCGTGTTCTCAGCTCTGCGGGGGTTTTTTTAAAGCTTTCGGAGAAATGGGTTGCCACTGCAGGATCTGCTCTGTTGCACAGGTCCCTTGGTGGAATCCCACCATTCATGGATAAGCTTCTGCCTGCCTGGTCTTCAGCCCTCTGCCTCGCCTCGCCTCGCCTCGCCTCGCCTCTCCTTCCCCTCCTCTCCTTTTATTGTCATCCCTGTTCTTAATTTATAAGATTTAATGTGAGAATCACATTGATTAAAACCCATATTCTTTACCTGCTTTTATGAAATCATTAGGTTCGTCAGCTGATGAGATAATTTGGACTGTCTGATCAGTGTACAGCATGTTCCTGACCACCCTGCTGTTTCTCTTACTCTAATGGCACATAACTACCTTCTTGGTTAATAACCTCAGAGGAATTAACCAGGCTGTGAGTTCACCACCGCCCCCTCAACGTGTTGAATTACATTGCCTCTGTTTTCATATGCATTTCCACCTTCCAAGTTTACTTCTTTCCCCATATTTATTTTCTGTTTTCTGACACTTTGGCATCAACGATGCCTCCGATTAGGCACCTTTGTGGGCTCAAGGAGCCAAGCCAAGAGGTAACGTTGGGTGATGGTAGTAGTTACCCGTCATTAAATGACAGAGTAATGTCAGGTTCTTTTTGCTTCAGGCTAAGCCTCCACATCTGGTCTAGTCCCTGGAACCAGCAGGACAGATCATCTAATCCAGCGTAGGTGCCTGTGCTGCGGTGAGGTGCGTTGTCACCGACTCTAGCCCCGTCCCTCGATTCAAAGGAGAGCCAGGGTGCGTACTCGAACACTGGCCATCACATTGCAGAGACCAAGTTTAGTCAGATGAACCCTACTGTAAGTGTCCAAGTGAAAAAAATCTCAGCAACCTTACACAAGCTGCTGTGATTAGTATTTTCTTGGAAGCCAGGTAGCTAAATTTCCGTGTCGTCACCAGAAGTCTTCAGTGCTAATCAAGGGGGCATCGTTTCTGCCAGCTTTCTCTGCAAATTTTAAAGGAGGCATCAAGATGCCTTTCTGTTGCTTCCTAGAATAGTTTCCACCAGGTGTTTTAATGGTATTCTGAATAGTTCGAATACTTTGTGCAGAAGTTTAATGAGTTTGACGTTATAAAAAAAATTAAAAAATTTAAAGTTCTATTTTTTTAATTGGCAAAACTTACCAAGGGAGCTGCAGAGCACCATGGTGATGAGAAGAGTAACAGTGAGCTTCATGGCAGAGTGCGCCATTTTCTGCATGTTGTCTGTTAAGCTGTGAAGGCCAGTGAGCGCCCTTTGCAACGGAATGCAAAGACCTGGGATATATATGTGGGGAATTATGCAGTGATGGAAGGAATGGGCCCAACAGGTCGTGCAGCTGCACGAAAACTGGATCCAGGTCATGCTTGTTTATGAAGCGGACAGATGAAAAATGTGGGTGACCTCTGCCTTCATCAGCTGCTGTCACTGGACCTGGAACAATGAGCACAGTTCTCTGTTAGCAAGAGTTCGTGCTGACATTACCTGTGGGATGTGGGGTTTGAAGCTCAGCACGAGGAGTGAGGTTGCTCTGCCCCGTAAGATGCAGAAGTGCAAAATCAGCGGCCAGTAAACTGCATCAAGCCATTTTATCCAAGGCACTTTCAAGCCCATTTATTCCAGCCTTCTGATGTGATTTCATGCAGAACTGCTGCCGCTTTTCTTGCATAATTATTCTTGCATTGTTTTTCCTGTTTCTCTCCTATAACTCCAATTCTGCAGGGACTAACGTGTCTTTTTTAAGTATCATGATCTCTGGCCCAGAAATATACATATATAAAAAAGAGTAGGCTGATGCATGAATGAAAATAACCACACATTAAGGAAAACGATCTTTAATAGCTTCTTCTATACAGCTTTTCAGCTGCTCTTAGCCAAGTGTGCACTGTTCAGGCACGGAGAAATTGCCTCCATAAACTCGGAACTGGCAGCTGAATCAGATATGTTGACAATCTTTGGAATGGAATCACAGTGTCGCTCCTGAACTTAAAAAAAGTGACACATGTTTTTAAGATAAAAATTAAAGGACTGTTGGCCAGCTGAAGCAACGTTCAGCACAGATGGCTAATTCTTGAGTTACAGACCTAATACTGCTAGCTGGCAACCAGGTAGCCTTACCCTTTCCTGCCATGTCAGGAAGCCCAACTGATTTTCATTCTGCCCTGTGCTGGACGTGGCTGGAAGGGCTCCTGGCGCATGTGTGGACCCCACTAGAGCCCAAAGGTAGATGGGGAAGGAGGTTGGGAGAATGAAGATCAGATCCGTGGACCTTCCCGGTAAGATGCGAGCTATTACTGACTATATGGCACCATTCTGCTAACCTACTAAAATCTAAAATTACCCTGACAGAAGGGAAGCAGCAATGGCAGTGTATGTCTTGGAACAAAATGAGATAGGAGAAAGGAACGTGGGGCATCTTCCCTTCTGACTCCTTTAGGAAAGAGGGAAGCGTGAGAGCCTCCCCTGGAAATGTCAGAAAGTGCGCTGCATGATTAACGTGCTGAGGTGGGAAGCACGTCGTGATCAATGCTGCCTGTGGTTAGGATTTCATTTGATGGCACTTGGGTAATAAATGCTGCACGCTCAGCATATCCTCGCTGCAAGGAAGAAAGAGGCAGTAGATTTTACAGGGCCACATCTTCACCTGAAAAAATAGTGTACTGCAGTAAATAAAATGGGAGGTGAGGTTGGCTTTTTTGAATGATTCAGCTACCACACATACAAGCTATGACTGTAAAATGACGTGACCCTGGTATTGCAAAGACTAAAAATTTTCCCCTATCTTCTTCTTTGCCCTATCTTCTTCCCCCCCCAAACATCATAAAAGTACGCTTTATCTCTGAGATCTTACATATTCCACGTGCAACCAACACCATTTGAAAGAAACGCTTCTTTTCCTGTTATACTACTTGATCCCTGTTAGTGCTGAATAGGTCTTCTGAGATCTCCCTCTTGGATTTGTCTGCGTGGTCTTGAGTAACTTCATCTCTCAGTTTGTTCTTGCGTCATTACCCTTGATTTTTAGCAGGGGGTTTCGGAGTCCATCAGCACTCAAGTAAAATGTGATGAAGAAGCGGGGTGCCTGAAAGATAACAGGTCCCCCCCTCCCCTCTTAAAATGTTAAGTGGTTGTGGAGGGGTGTCCAGGGCCTCAAGGGATTATTGGAGGATATAGTTTATTTTTAGATGGCTACGAATAATTACATAAACTGTGAATATCTGGTGACCTTCATATAGGACTGTAGAAATACATGATTTTAATCTTTTTTTGGTGTGAAGTTGATTGTCTAGGTGACTACAGTACCGAAATATGAAATTATAACATAAAATTCCTTCCTGAATATGTTTTCAAATTTCATGCCATTTTGGGGACAGGTTGACAGTTGACTTCAAGTTGTAAGCTGGCTTAGAGTGCATTAGCAAAGCTGTAAGATTCATTCTCCAGGTGGGTTTTCCCTCTCCTGAGATCTTGTTCACCAAACATGACCTGGCCACAAAGGAGAAACGCAGAGGAATGACTGGACTCCCTCAGGTTGACAGTTAATGCACAGGAAGAGATGGACACAGTGTGGATGTCTCAGGAGCTGGAACGAAAGCGCTGTGGACTGTAAGAAAATGTGGCAGCCATGGGAGCTAGCAAATAAGCAGCACCTGCAGGATATATTAAATCAGGGACCGGTCCTATGATTTGGACAAATGTGATCAGCTGTTGCCTACCTGGACCTCAGGTGTGAAGCGTTGGGTGTTGGAGACTTCGTCACTATCCTTGCTTAGATGCTTAGCTCAGAAGGGTTTTGCAAAGGCACTCTTCCCCTCAGTGCTGGGTCTATTTGCTTAGGGTTATTTTTCCAGTTTAAATTAGGAGACCGGGGGCTTCTCTGTTCTGTGCTCCAACATGTCTGTATGACAGTCAGAAATTCTTAGGGTACAGAAAAGCCCCTTCACCAGTTTTTGAGGATGTCCACAGAAATGAGTGAGCAAAGTGCCGTTTGGGGCAGGCTGTGTACTGTGTGGGTAATACACTAAAGCATTTCTCTACAGCACAAGTGGAAGCCAGGCAGTCCTCGAGATGGTTTTATTTGTTGTATGTGTGGAATTTCATGGCAGAGAATTCCAGAGAAGGGGAAAGGGGTTTTATTTTCCTATTTGCTTAGAAAATGGATTCTGTTTAGCTAGGAGCAAGCTGTGACATTTAGCAAGCAGAGCCTGGCAGCAACCGTCAGACTGTGTATGGCAGGACCACAGCAGAGGTGCAAGAACTGCCCTGGGAGCTCCAGGGGATCTTATTAGCCGCTTGGCTTCAATCTTCTTGCTTATTCATCATGCTTTAAAAGAAAGACGTGTTTGACTGTTGAAATAATAACCATGGTCTCAGAAGGCATCTGCTGCACCCTTGTACCTTTGGCTTTGTTCCCCTCTCAGCATCACTGCAGGAGGCAGCCTGAGCAGGGTCACGGCGCTACACAATCCCCCAGCCAGCCCAGCTCTTCAGCTCGTTTCACTTGGGAGCCACCTGAAAGCAAAATGACAGGAGAGGGTTGCAGGATTCCCAGGACACAGGCTAAGTCCAGGCTTCGTGTTGCGGCTGTTCAGTTTCTAAGCTGCAAGTTTAAGGAATTCAATTTGAAAAGCTCCAGGGAGATTTTACCACCAGCTGTCCTGGCAGGAACTTGTCCTGATTTTTGCATCCCTGGAGCTGATCCCACTGGGAGTGAACAAGGGTGCCCTTGAAAATGAGGTATTTTTTTCATGTTCATCTGGTTTTAAACAAAGAATGTATATAATTCTATTTTAAAAGAGTGTGAATTTCAGATTTGCGTCAATTAGTGACAAGCAGCTTAACAAGGTCTGTGATGAATGGGAGGGGAGTACATCCTTTCATGGCGCACGCATCCTATTATTATCTTCATGCTGGAACGATGACACTAAATACCCCCATTCCCAGTACAGGGACACATCAGTGCCGTGGGATGATGGCACTGCACTCAACTCGTGTGGTTTTCTTGCTTTGAATATGTTTGTATTCTGAGCAGAGGAAATTCTCTGGGCACAGGTTTCCCAGAGAGCTTTTGGAGTCTCCTTCCTTGGAGATACTCCCTACGTTACCAACAATGCTCTCTCATATTACAAGTTATCTAAGAAAAGAGAGTGCTTTGCATTTGCTCTGTAAAAATGCATCACATTTTTCTTTGAGAATGATTCCTGTTTTCTCTTCGTTGTGCATAACTTAGTATAACTGAATGACAACTGCAATGGTATTGCACTTGTTCACCTGCTAACTATAGATGTTAATGTATATATGTTTCAGCAACTGCTTGTCTCACATGAGTTAGAGAGCTGGTAAGGATGATCTCAAAACAAATTATCAAATCCTACATTTTAACAAGATTAATGAACAAAGACAGTTATTTATTTTATTTTATTGTAATGAGAAACCTAAATTATTTTCAAATAGACCACCTGAAAATATAGTACTTTAGTGAATGTGGAGCTGAAAACATATTGTTAGCATGGCTTTGTTGCATACAGTCTAGCACATACTTTTTTTTTTGGTGGCAGATATTTTTTAGTCTGAAAAAAAGCTCAAGTTTCTCTGTGTACCTTTGGGAGAAGTGATGAAATTATATGAAGAGCTTGCTTACTGCTTTCATTGCTGTGACCGGAGCCAAGTCACAGCTCAGAGCCGCTCGCGAGTGAATCGGATGCTGCAGGCTGGATGCGATAAAAGATTCCCCACGTTTCTGCGCTCTGTGTGACAGTATCTGTTTCGTGACACATTCCTGCATGTAAACAGGGACTGGAGCATATCAGGAACGTCCTCACACCTTTATGGCTGGTGTCTGCTCTTTTTGGAAGCTGATCTGTAAGGCCCCGAAGTGACAAGAAGCTGAGCGCATCTGAGCTTGTTGAACTGAGAGGAAAGAGGTGGCGGAAGCACTAGCAAAACCCCGGGCTGGTCCTGTGTCTGTTAGGAAAGAAAAGACAATTTGGGTGCTTTTTCAGGAAATACTGAGAGAACACGAGGAAGCAAAGATCTAATCCAAAAGTAAAGATCTAATCCAGACCGTTCAGCCTGGAGAAGACTCCAGGGGGATCTTCCACAACGTATCTCAGTACCTGAGGGGAGGGTGCAAAGAAGACGGAGCCAGGCTCTTTTCGGGGGTGCCCAGTGACAACGGGCACAAACTGAAACACAGGAGGTTCCCTCTGAGCATCGGGAAACCCTTTTTCACTGTGGGGGTGACCAAGCACTGGCACAGGTTGCCCAGAGAGCTTCTGGAGTCGCCTTCCTTGGAGGTACTCAAAAGCTGCCTGGCTGTGGTCCTGGGCAAGCGGTTCTAGGTGGCCCTGCTTGAGCAGGGACCCGCTGACCCGCTGACCTCCGGAGGTCCCTTCCCACCTCAACCGTTCTGTGATTTGGTGAGTTATTCCTGTGCTAGGTGTGTAAGTGCTGAGCACTTCTGTTACTGAGGGGCTCAGCGCTCTCAGAAGGAGAGACTGCAAAAAATCGGCTGTCCTATTCCCTATTACCCCCAAAAAAAGAAGAAAACTCCCCCTCAAAGATGTATTTGAATGAAAATAAGCTTCTAGAGTGCCTGCAAAGAACCGTGGTGGCCCTGGAGGTAGGAAACAGTATTTGGAAATACATATCCCTTGGCAAGGACTGCTAATGTGGATTTTCATTGTAAGCTACTTAATGTCATTTGGGGGTTTGTGTAAAAGTGTTTGTTTTTCTTGTTTTCCTACTGCTGGCAATATTGTCAGCAATCAGGTCACTAGAATCCATTTTAATTAATAATAATATTTTCAGACTAATCCCTGAACAATCAGAAGATAAAGTCTGGGTCCAAACGTTACCGGAAAGACCCCTGTGTGCTTGGGAGCGTATCCCGTAGTGTGCCAGCTCAGGGAAAGCTGGCCTCTCTCCCCGTGTGACAGAGGAGGTGACAAACCGGGATCATGAGAAGGGGAGGGTGTAAAAACGATAGGATTTAGCATCTGTTTCGTCATGCAGCCTTTCCTCTGACCCAGTAAAGCCCCTTTTAAAGACAGCAGGGTTTTCTTGCCCGAGCGGCATTGCAGCCCTGCCACCTACTCACTTCTTGGCCACTGCTGAAGTCTGTCCAGCACCAGCCAACGCCGCGTTCGCTGGAGGGGTATCCCGTTTGGGACACGCAGGCTCTGCTGCTCCCTGTGCAAGAGAGGAGGGGATGATGACAGCTGAGAGAAAGGCTTGGCAGGGCTGTAAATCATGAGCAGCACCTTGTGCTGTTTTGACATTCCTGTCTTTCCACCACGAATAAGTCATGAAATTTAGGTACAGATCTCTTGGGATACACGATGCCTTCACGTCCACCTGCCATCTTCTCTGCTGTCTATTTATTTCCCTTCCCTGCAGCACTATCGTGCTCGCAAAGCCATTGTGCCGGTCATTCCAACTCCACTGCGTCCGTTTGCAGCTGGTGCCAATGCTGAGGACGCAAGAGCATGTCCATGGAGAAGCCAGATCTCATTTCTGAATCAGGGACAACTTGGAGAGTCTAGTAATGGCTCTCCTTCTGTGTCTGGTAGAAAGAGAGGGCAGCATGAAAGGATTATGGCTGGATGCAACCAAGACAGTTATTTTCATGTGTTCCTAGTGTTAAGACACAGGTAAGTTTTAACAAATTTGCTGTTGAAAACCTGCAGTTCATGAAAGTAGGTGATGAATGATATTTTTTGGGGTTGTGTCTCTTGGCTGGTGCAGGTTGGATAATCTAGAAAGCATGCAGATAAAAATCTGAACTGCTTAATTCTCATTTATAATACAAACATTGAAAGATTTAGCTATTGGCTTATCTTACAACAGATCAGTACAGAAGCGAATTTGCTTGTGCACAATGAGTTCTGCAGCTCCTCTTTGTGGGTTTTCCTTTCTTGTCTTTAGGGTGCCAGGACAGACTGGTGGGAGGGTTTGTGTTGGGTGGTTGGGCCAAGTCCCGATTTGTGCAGTGCTCTCCCACCTTGGGGCTGAGCCAGCAGCACGCGTTGGAGAAAATGCAGTGCGAGACCCGCTGTAAACACATCTCTAGGGCATTTATTATTTATTTTCATTTCTAGGAATCCTTCCTGCTTCTACTTTGCAGAAGGGACCCTGGAAATAAAGCTGTTGTGTTTCAGCGACAGCATTGAAGAGGTCAGGAGAGGGGCACAACTCCAAACTTAGGTAGCTAAGGGGTTTATTTCCACGACAGTGAGGCCATTCTGAGCAGAGCCGAGCCTCGTGCACTATTTCTGGATTTTCTGAGGTTCCACAAACATCTAACCTATCTGGGAGGGGAAAGCATACATGCAGATACTGCTCCTCCTCCCCCAACCCCAAGGAGTATTTCTAGCAGCATTGCCCATGTGGTTCTCACTTTGTACCAAACAAACATTAGGCTAAACTTTTTTTTTTCTCTCTTTTATTTCTTATTTTGTTTCCAGGTGCATGCAACTCTTGCAACCATTTTGCATGCTGTTTTCTGGTATCCTGCGGGCTACTCATCATCCACAGCTCACAGGCTGCGAAACGCTAGTCCCGGGTACAAGGCAGGGCTGTAGCTACAGAGAACAACATTAGTTGTGGGTTGGAGGCTGCATCTAGAAGGTGACTCCGAAGCCACATCCCTTCCTGAGAACTCATAGCTTAGCGTTCCTACAGGACATAAGCAAAGACCTACAACAGCCTTATTAGTGAGCATTTTAGGCTAAAGGCACACAGAAAAAGGCTTAATAGACACAGTGTTCTCAAGGCAAGAAGCAGCAGAATTTGGCTTGACCTGCCACAGGGGGATTGTTCACTTGTTTGTTGTTCCAGGAGTCAATGTTTTGTGCAGTGCAAACAAGTGCCTCGGAGGACAGGCAGCCACCTGGACTCAAGGGCAGTAGCAGGTGAGGTGGAGAAAGTACTCTTGACACTTGAAAGTTGCAAGTAGAAATTAGAGAAGCTGATTTCACCAGGACATGCAGTTTCTTCCCAGTCATTTCAACAGGGGGAGATGAGGGACCCGCATTCAGGTCTTCGTGGAGAGTCCTCTCCCCAAATCTCTGCCAACCCCCTTGAGGGATGCAGCCCCTGAACCAGGCCTGTGGCAACGCTCTCTCCTCCCGAGGTCTGCGTGCTTCACCTCAGTTTTACACCCAGACATCTTCCAGCGTGGCTCCATTTTCTTCAAACCTTCCTGCTCTTGGCCGGTTTCCAATCACAACCGCGATCTTTTCGTGTTTGTTTGGCTGGTGGTTTAGTGCTGAGCAAGTAGCAGGCTACCTCGGACAGGGCTGTTCTCTTTGGACACAGCCATACCCTCCCAGGAAGGAGGACTGAGAAAGCATTAGCCACAAAGAACACAGTCGCTGTGCTCCAGTTGCAGAACAGCCACATACTCTGGATTTATTTTAATTCAAAGGATAAAGGATACTCAGATGTTTAATATAGGAAAGGGAATGCCAGAGTAAGTCATAAGTGTAAATGGGCAGAGGCAATGGGAACCGAACCTCAGTAAGGCTTTAGCTGGGATGCCAAGCTCTCATGCATGCTTAAAAGTCATTTTTAATAGTTCTGTTTACTTGAAACTAGCTTTTCTTGCTAGGTTTTCAGCACCTCTGAACCCAAATAGGATTGGGATCCCATCTGAAAACAAATCTGGAGGAAATGCTTTGAAATGTCAGTGATCCTGAGGACGTGTCGAGACGCCCATGTTCCTGTTCCTAGACCTGATCATGTACTACTGAGAAGACCCGGTAACAAAAGTCCCTGTCAAAAAGTCCCTGTCATCCTTTTTTTTTTTTTTTTTTTTTTTTTTTTAAAGCGTTCTAAACAAAGCTGAACCACGACGGCTTAGCTCAGCGGGGCTAGCTGCTTTTTCTACAGACCTGCTGAAGTTTGCAAGATGTCGTCCCACTCCGCTTACCTTCAAGGATGAGTCTGAAGCATCCGACAGAAGCAAAAATCTCAGATAATTTGTTGAGATCAGTGGTATAAAATAAGAGTTAAATGGCTCAGAAGTAATACTATGAGCATTAGCTCTGAGGCCTTCTTGAGGCCAGAATCTGTCTCATCATTGCAAGTAATATCTGATGGCAAAAATCAGCTCTAGATGATACCATTGTTACTAAGCTTAAAGTGGTCCTTGAAGACTGGAAATGGCTTTTCTTTTGGCCAAGAATCTGCCCTCTCAACCGTTTGTTTGGCTGTTTGAATTCCCAGTATTCCATTTTCATAAGGTATCTAACACTCATCATGATTAAAGAGACAGTATTAACCACGCTGCCACCACCACCCCTTTTTTTTATTCGGACTTGTCAGTAACTTGCAATAAACTGGTAGGTACTGGAAAAGGTTCTAATATCCCAAGGGCACCAGATGGACTAGGAAGCCAGTCAGGTTGTTATAGCCAGACTGATTCATTCGCACCCACTGGGTGTGTCCTTGGAGGCCCTGGATTCGTAGAGCTCTGCTGTCTTCCCAGCCCGTGCTCCGATAACCAGCATGCTGGAAAAGGCACCGCAACCGTATTACTGCTAGTTCCCTGCCCATGGGTACCCGTGAGGATGGAGGTCATCTGCACATGTGGTACCTGGAAAGCCTCAGGTACAGGAGAATTTTTTGTTTATTGGGCCAAAGCCAGACACAACATGCCCTTCAATATTCTCATCAAGAAACATCTTTGCTTTTACTTGTTCTATCTTGGAGCAGTTTTAGGTTTGAGACCTCAACTGACATTAATGGATCACAAGTTTACCATGTGGTAGCAATCCCATTTTTCTGTTTGGTATCATTTGACTCCAGATATTTTCTGTGACTCCAGGGAAACTGTCTCAGTCTAAAAAAGACAATATATATCAGATTATTTTTTTCCCCCCTCAGTGGAACAAAGTGTTGCAAATTACTGATGATCATGTTCACTCACTTGGGAAATTCTGCTTTATGCTTTCCCTATTATACTTTTCTAGGTATCTGCTGGGCGCTAGGTGCAGTGACAGGTTAGGTGGATCTTGCCATGCTGTCACCTATGCTTTTATCAAACTTTTCTGTAAGTCAGAACAGGCAACAGAATACAAGAGCTGATTCAGAGCTGGTGGGGTAGAATAATCCCTGCATGCAACCAGGAATCTGTCTTGGACAACAGCGAAATAACTGGGGTTTTATGGTTAAGACTGTCTTCACTTGGTAGCAGCTTCTAAAATCTGCCTGTGCAATATTTACTGAAATTCAGCCCACAGGCAGGACACCCATCTAGAGCCGTACCTCCAGGGAGGCCCAGCTCAGGGTCAGGCACAAACCTGGAGTCAGACTGTACCAGAAAGCACATGCAGAGTGCTTCATCAGAGCTCAGGAAAGGCTGCCTGGGCAAGCAGGAGTAAAAATTAAGAGAAATACCTGAAATCAAGAGTGAAAATATCTTTCTTAAAATCTTGAGGTTGTAATTTCATGAGATTTCTACTTGTGGGGGTTTTTGTGTGTTTTTAAATACCTGTGCTCCAGTTGTATACTGTGACTGAAGTTCCTGCTCCATCTCGTGGTAGCAGTTCTGAGTATCTTCTAAAGTTATACAAGTAGTGAATTACAGGGATGTAGGTTAGTTCAAGATCAATTCAAGTCATGTATTCCTTAGCAAAGATTTCTGGGAATACATCATCGTGCCAAACTGTCCCTCTTCCAATTTCCAGAAACAAAAGGAGAAAGTAAAACTAGTCAGCAAATTCTGCAGGGTTACCAAAGCACAAATATTTTCCACTGTAGCAGGAGTTATGAAGTCCTTCCTAGACAGAATATTCCTATCTTAAGGAAACAGTGCAAAAAGCAACCCAAAAGGACAGATTCCAAAATACTGTAGATTTTTCTAATAAAAAGCTATGATGAGTCCAGAAGAGAAGCCCAGAGGAGATGATTTAACTCACTTTTATCAAACTGTCAGACATTCAAATAGCATTCCACTTTAAAGTTTTTGCCATTTCAGCAAGCTTTCTTACAAAAAGGTTATGTTCGTTCTAAGATACAAAACTCAATCTACAGAGCATCTATTGAAGTACAATCATCTCGCAGATATAAACACTGATCAATAGAATAGCACCTAGCAGTTGATGTATTTAAATATAAAACCCCACACAATTTTAAACACATTTGCTTGCAAACAGTTCATTAACTATATGCACAAGGAAAGGTAGAAGTCTCCTTACACATTGTATAATCTCCATACAGTGGGTTTTTTTTAAAGGACTGAGTTGTATATACACAGAAACGGTGTTCTTCAGTCTTTTGCGTACTGAAAGGGCAGCCATGAACACTCACCCATCTTTAAAACAAATCAAGCCACAAGAAAAAGATGAATCTGAGGTAAGAACCATATAGGTTGCCTAATTTGCAGAAGGCAGCCTTCCACAACAACCAATGTCACCGTTTCCCTTAAAATCTTCCAGTAAGTACTGTTCTACTGAGACCTCTACTCTCTCTATACATGAGCTTGTTACAGAGAAAACACAAGTGTCTGTATAAGTTAGGTGCAGAAAGAATGACTAAAACACCAAGTGCTCTTGGAACTGAAATTGTGAGCTGATATTTTGCTGTTAAGAGGAAATTGTTTTGATAACAGTCCATTTGACACTGCCTTATTGAACATGAAGTGCAAAGCAGGCCTAGAAATAAAACCAGCTTTGATGCTGAACAAATGAAACAGCCAAGGGGAGAAAAAAGAAAGATAGGGATTAAGGTTAAACTCATTCTTTCAATCCAATCTATGCCACAGACATAGTATTTAAATTAGAGAGAAACAAAACTCTATCAGAACCTTTGTACAATTTCTCTTAACGAACCCTAGAAGAACAAAGCCTGCTTAGGCTACTCTCGGGATTCCTGGAGACACGATTACACAGAGTCACATCTCTCTCCAACAAGAAGAAAGGTCAATAAAATCCTCAGGGTGTTTCAGCCCGAGCTGCAGTAACACCAGTATCGATCTAGCTTATGCACATAATCGCACTTGGTATTGGCATTAAGTGTATTACTGAAAAAAATGAAACAATGAAATCATTTTGCAATTTGCAGGAGATGATGAAGACCACACCTTCTGGAGAACATCAGTAGTGCATATCTGGATTTTACCCAAGACATGCGCAGTGGTCCTTAGCTGTACAAGTACTCTGGCTTCAGCCACGAGGTGGGCAGCGATAGTACAGACATACGACTTTCATCTACTGCTGGCAGCAACTATCAGGCCTGCTTGGCTGAAGAGGGAAGGATCGTATAGCTTTAGATGATGCACTCTCATGACCTAAAGGTCTAAATCTTTGCCAGCTTAAAGCTAAGGGTAAAAGGAGAGGCACCTTTCCAAGGCAATATCTCCCAAAAGCTTGCTGTTTTGCCTAACAGCGAGAAAATAAGCCCTGAAAACAGAAAATGCAAGAGGCTCAGTAAGAGCTGACATTTATTCAATGCTAATAGCTAAAGATTTACAGATACTGAACAGTAACCCTTTTCTCACCTAGAGAGACAGAAATGCATACCCACTGCTCCACAAGAAACAGCCCCTGCCCACTTCAGTACTTTTTCAGGCTGTATGGCAGACCTAGAACCGATTTGGCACCTGGAAATGGCGGGGAACTCCACACAGCAGAGCTTGTGCGCTTGAAGTAGCGCGGTTTGCTTTTGTAAAAGATGTCCTCCAGCTTGGGGCTTGCGATCACCCCAAAGACTGCGTCAATATTGGGAGGGTTGTAGTACTGGCGGATTACAGCTTGGCTAAGCTGATTCCCTGGAGAAACAAAAGGTTAAATTTTCATTAATTTTTTTAATCGAAATTGCTGTGTAGGCTGTTTGTATGCAATGTGTCCCTGCTCTCCTCATCTCTAATCACACCGAGATCTCAAATAGGAGAAATCCTGCAGTATTTGATGTTTTAAAGCACCCTGTTTAAGCCTAAAGCTTCAGCATAGATCACTTGGAGGGTGAATATTGCGTGTGCTGCATTCTGTCCAGGAACTAGAATAAGTTTGCAAGAGGCAAGGTTTCTCAGCTTTTGTTCCTGCAGATACTATTAGCTTCCCTGCAACTTCTTAGCTCCGCTGGGGTAGACTGAATATGAAATTATAGAACTGATTATTTCAGAACCAGAACAGCTGCCAGTCTGAGCCTACCCCATGACATCTGGCATTACTTTGCTTTTCAAAGATAAATCAATGTCAGGCAGGCTCAAGGCCAGAGCACTAGTTCATAATTACTCCATTCACACTGGCAAAATGACAATAGCAGCTCTGTTAAGGCAGTTTAAAAGAGTATTGTTCCCCAATATTGTCCCCTGAAGCTCCCCAAGTGAGAGAGAAGCCCTTGACTCAGCACTCCAGCCACACTGCTAGAGGTTAGTACTTTTAACTGCAGTGTGCAAGTAGGAGGAACTAGGCAAAATCTTGCACCAGGTCTTATTATCTGTTGGAGCAAAGCTGCAGTGGAGTTTTCTGGGGGCTCTCAGGACAGATTGCAACCTGCAAACACATACCAGTGGCCCAGGCAGGGACGGGCTTGCGAGGCTGGCTTTCGTCATCAGTAGAGTCATCACTGTTCAGATCCAGTCCATAGTTGTTTGGATTTATCGTGGGGGCCTTTGGCTCTTTCTGGGCCTGTGGAGTCATCTGGTATGAATTGCAAGCAGGTGAATTCTAGAAGACGAATATATTCCACAGACATTAGATGCAATAGCACTGCTACGCTTCCGAGTTGCAGCAAGACGCTTGTAGACCAGAATACCTCAATATTCCATCTCTTGCTTTACTGCATAATTGCAAAACCTGAAGTTTGGCAGTTCTAAAGTTTTGACCCAAGAACTTGACCCAAGTTCTAAAGTTTTGACCCAATTACAACTTTGCATTGCCTTCTCCTGTTTAATTAGGCTGCTTAATTGGCTATGTAGGGCATGAACAAGCCAGCAATACATGCATCTAATATAGATACAGCAGTTCCGTTCAATTCAAGCAAGGTTCAAATGGAGTTGTTACATCCTCAAAGCTGGAGACAAGTAATGTGTTTTAAATACTCTGCAACCAAACTTCTAGGCTTGTTTAATAATATTAAACTGAATATTACCTTGTAGAGAACATGCACATATCAGCTCAGGACAAACTGTACTGTAATTTTGATGGGAACAGCATGACTGAGGGAAATGCAAGTAATGAAGAAAAACTTAAAAATCCAAATTTCACCAGCCATGAAACATAAGTCAGTCCTTAACTAGAGGGACAAGTATCCCTAGAGAGCTGGAAACAGTTTTTCTTCCCCGTAGGAGGCTGCCTTCATGGCTTTGTGTCCATTAACATTAACTCATATTTCACTGGTTTTGCACTCAAAGATTAAAATACATAGCTCTGGAAGGAGATAAAGATCCATATATTTGTCTTCAACGTTCAAGACATGTACCTCACCTCCAGGATCTTCTCAAGTTCCATCGGTAGTGAGGCCCAAATGCAACACTATTCCACAGACTCTGCTGCCATCCTGTGGCCGTTTCCAACTTTGAACTTAAATAACACTTTCAGGGTCACTGCTGCCTGTGTGGTTCATCCAGTATTTAAAGAGCTTAGAAAGGCAAGGCAACTTTAACAGCCACTGCCTTATCCTGACAACTAGAAAACGCTGACAAATACTTGCCACTTCCCTTCCCTCCTTTTCACTCCGCAAAAGTCAATTAAATACTCAAGGCCACCAGGAGTCAACCTCAGGTAACCAGGAAAAATGTTTACAGAATCCCTTCATTATTGAAAAGGAATAAAAAAAGCAGAGGGTAAAACTGCCCATTGTAACAGCATGTCAGTGCTGGAATCAAAGTTCTCTGATGTCATCCCTTAAAGAAATTTCACCAGAGAGAGCAGAATTACCTCTTTGTTTTCTAGGTGCTGTGTTTGGGCTCTATCTTTAGCCCTTTGTTCCTCTGGCAGTTTCTTCTGTTCTTGCTCCTGCCTCTTCATCTCTGCTAGCCTCTGCTCCTCCTGCTGGCAAGCCAACATCACAAATGAATTAATCTTATGAACTAAGCTACACTGCTAATCCAGGGATCCATTTTTTTGATAAAAAAAGATATCTAAGCATCTAACTGCAAGTCTTTGTTACCCGTGATGCTAAGGAGCACTTTGAACACAGTGCAGACAGTGAACAAATGCAATGCAACAGTTCGAGCTTTCCTCACAAAGTGGCACAAACAAATTGACCTTCCCATTTAAGAGCATTAGTTGCCTTCCTCTGATAATGCAATAACCTCATGCTTTGAAAAACTTGCTGCTGACTTTATCTTTAGGATATAAACATCAGAAACCAGCTGACCATCTGCAGATGGAAAAGTCTGTGCTACTGACCTTAGCCTCTCTTTAGACTAATAAACAGTCTTTTTAGAGGCCAAGTCATCCCATGGTACAGTAACCATCCCAAACAGGTCAAAAGAATCTCACCCTGTGAATGCTTAGTTTTTCCTACTGGATCTAAAGGAAACCAAGAGGCTGCTAACTCAAACAGTAGACATCTAAAATCAAGTTAAATAAAGCCCACCCAGTCCTCACAGCAGGAGAAGTTGTACAGAGGTCTACCACCAGCTGCCTGTCAACTTCACGAAGCTAACTGACAGGGTGAGGAGCTTGGTGGGCATGCAGGGATCCCCACCAAGGAATTGAGCTCCCTGAAGGTAGCTGAACAACTGCTGTCAGCCTGCTAATACCACAGCTCTGCTAAGTGGAGTGACAATGATTTCAGGCAAACATTGGACAATTTCCAACTAACTATTCCAACCTTCTGTTCTTTCTCACAAATCATCTTGAAAGTGCAAGTCGTCCCAGATTTTATATAAACCAAAAAGCAACAGTCCAAATAGCAAAGGATTTGCTACCAATTCCCAACAATTACTGTGTGAAAATCCTTCAGAAGAGACATTCCAAAAGCTACCTGAACAACACCTGTGGGCTTTATCTCTGCTCTGGTGAAAATGCATGCTGCATGCTGCGTGTTAAGCAAAAACCTGAGCCTATCCAGCTGCAGTTGCTTTATTCAAATAGCATGGACTGCCAAGGCATCAAAAGTTCCCTCTGCAACACCACAAGCAAAAACGCCTGCTTAGTTAAGCTATGCTGGCATGACCGTTGCAGAAAATAACCTGGTAAAGTCTACAGTCTGTACTCGTGGTTCTGCTGAAGGTGGCACAAATGTAAAATTGAGATGTTGCTTCTGAAAAGTCTGGGATTAATTACTGTTTGATATCAAGAGAGGTACAGATACACCTGGGCACAGAAAGGGGGAAAAGCTGAAAACCTCACTTCAATTCAACGTGTGCATTTTCTGTCCTTTCTTCTTGCACTGCTGCCATCTAAAAAGAGCAAGCATACCTTCTGAAACGGACAGAGAACAGCACCTTTGGTTGGCTCAAGTTCAGAAGTACAGCAACTCACTCATCAGGGTTCTTAAGAGTTTCACAGCTCAGCTGCTCCTAACAGTAGCAGCTACTGAAGTCAGATCCATGTGGCTCTACCCATCTACAAAAAGAGAGTACGTACTTCTTTCTTCTCCCTTTCCTTGTGGAGCTGTTCTTTAGCAGCCAACACTTCCTTCTGCAGGCGAGCAGCCTTCTCCTGCTGTTCACGTAGCCTGAGAACCAAAGCAACAGACCATTACTCTCAAAACTACACAGGGGTACCCTCCCATCGAGTGCCTGCTGCAAACCCCTCTTTTTCTCACAGCTTTTCAAGGCACTCCCCGCCATACTTCCTACATTACTGAGCCCAGAATTTCTTCTTGGCTGCTCAGTACCCATGATGGCCCAGAGTTACGCTGACAGCACAAAGTAGCTCTTCACTGCTTGGGCCTTTCACTAGTGCCCTCTGTTCCTGCTTCTTTTCCAAGTCCCAGCACAGAACTTAGTACATAAATGGATATTGTCTTACTTTTCTGCCTGCATCCTCTCCTGTTCCTTCTTCCTCTCCAGCTCTCTCTCTGCAGCCAGCTGTTTCTCTCTCTCCTGTTCTGCCTGTCTCTGCTCAGCAACCTTCCTGGCACGTTCCTGCTCCTCTTCCTTCCTCTTCTGCATTAGCTCTTTGTGCCGACGTTCCTCCTCCTCCTGCTAAGCCCAACAAGGCAATTACTCACCTTACATTGTGCAGGAACAGGCTCCAGAATAACGAAGCAGGAACACGTTACTTGACCCAAGTCTCTAGCACCTATCACTACACAGCAGGGAAACAACTCAGGGCTAAAGTCCCAGTGTTTTCAAGGTAGGTGCATCATCTCTCTAGCTGTTTCAATGCTGGCCTTTCCCTGCCCACAATACACCCCAAAGCACCTAATGGCCACCATGCTCTGGATCTCTGAGAGACAGGTTTAACTGAGAGATTTTAATATTTGCCGATCCACAAATTAAGGTCTTCAGTAAGAATCTGTCCAGAACTGCAGAAGAAATGTGGGTCACAACCATCACTAACAGCTTACAGCATATCGCAAGAGGAAGCAGGAAGCACAACGTTGCAGAGAGCTTTAAGGACAAAGCCTCTCTGCTACACTAATTTTCACTCAGTTGGTTCGTGTTAGTACTCCCGCTGGATTCCTTGGTTACAAAGACTGTGGCAGACTGCGGCCATCCTAATTGCATGCAGGATGATAGGATGGGCTCCAGCACAGACCTGCTGTAGTGCTTTTTGTTTTCTGGCCTCTTCATCATGCCTGCGCCGGGCCTCTGCTTCTTCCATTTTCTTGGCAGCTGCTTTCTTTTTGATCTTCTCTTCTGCCAACCTTTCTTCCCGCACCTAAGACACACACAGAGCTAGCTGAATACTTAAGACTCAGATGGGACAGTTCTCTGTGCATGTGAAATATCATAGCAGTAAGTCTCAAAGACGCAGAGCTCCCACCCTCTCATGGGGCAAAAGCTTCCTTTTTTGCCACCAGGAGCCAATGGGACCTGTGCTTTATTTTAAAAAGGTAATATTTAGGGAAATTACTTTCTTTTACATCTCCACGGGAAGAGCTGATCCTATTCTGGTATTTATACATCTAATACCACAAAAGCCATCAGAATATATTCTCAGAAGCATGAAATAAGAAAAGCAGATGGAGATAATTAAAGCAGACAAATGACTGCTATGGTCACGTGCAAATTGTCTGAAAGTCTCAGATACAAGAAAGGGTCTGGAGGAAGTATGTTTATTTTCACCTCGTCATCTATTAGTCAGATGGGAGGGGTCTCAGGGCCATTAGGCTGGCTTTATCTACTTGAAGTTCTTCTCCCATCTGACTAACAGAGCCTTAATAAAGCCCATTTAGATCCGTAATTCTGGAAAATAAGGGTTTTCATCTGCCATTTGCTGTAACCAAGAGAAAGGCAGTCACTCAGAATCACCAAGCTTCTGGAAAGTTCTTTATGCAACTGCACTCCATTTTCTCTAGATTTCAAGCAGCCTCAGTTCCTCTCTTTCTGGAAGGCACACTTGCGTGGCATCATCCACCTCAGCAGATTATTTATTCTCCCTAGAGGTATATTGGGCCTTACCTTCTCAGTCTTCTCATCAAACAGAGCTATCTTCTGCTCAATGCGCCTTTTCCTCTCTTCCTCTATTTGCTCTGCCCGTTCCCGAGCTTGCAGCACTTTGCGCAGGCGCTCCTCACGCTTCCTATAGGACACAGGGCAACTTAATCATTGTAGTCCAGCTAGATGAGTTCCTTACAACTCAAATACAAGGCCAAGAGACACAGCTCTGGGGCAGCATGAAATTCAGTGAACCAAATACACCGTTCATTCAAACATTAGCAATATTTTAAGCTCCATTTGAGACAGAGGGCTTAAGATGAAAAGCTGAAGAAGCAGTCAGCTAGGATAGTTAACTATTTATTAGCATTCTAGGTAGATACTCTGAGAACAAATACTGTCTTTGAGGTGTGAGAGCAAGCCGACAAGAACTTTTGCTGCATGTATGGACTCTGCAAGATAAAAAGCCTAGATATAGGGACCTACAGGTGCAGAGAGAGCAGTCCAGACAAGGCAGAAAGCATATACTCACAGCTTTGCCTCTTCTAGTCGCCGTTTCTTTTCTTCCTCCAGTTTTTGTTTTCTCAGCTGCTCAGCTTCTTGCTTTTTCCTCAGAGTCTCTAGCTTCTGTCTCTCCTTTTCCTGAGGTGGATTGAAATGTGATTATACCACCTGCCAGGGCTTCTTTCTACCTCAACTTGCTCAGGGTAAGTAAGGGCCCAGAGATAACACCCAGGAATGGTAACGACCCTGGAACAGAGCTCAGGTAGCCTGTGATGTGGTCATGGATGTCTGGGAACAGATGCGATGGAAAAAAAGGCAGTGGTGTTAATCTTAGAGTGCAAGAGAAGAAGCTGGGAAGTTGAAACAGAAGCATCAGCTCTTGAAGTCCAGGCAGCTTCCACAGAGACTGCAGACAGACACTGTGATTTTTGTTGGTAAAAAGAACGAAAAATAGCAGTGCTAATGCTTGGCAATGATACTAACTTCCTGCTGCGAGCACAGGGGACAGATGGTGCTCTAGGAAACACCTTGCTTGCTTCAACTCAGAGCTCCCACTGGCAGCTTTGCTTCCCACAAAGCTTTATCTCATGGTAAACCACCACCATTTAGACAAGAGTGCTTACAGCTTGTTTCAAGCACACAGTCAGCCCCATATGTGATCTAGACAGAAATGCAGGGCATTTTTCTCATTTTTCTAAACAGTCCAGCTAACTCAGCCTAAGTATACTGTCAATTAGAAGAACAAGGTCCAGCCATCACTACAGTCACAGCAAACAGATTAAGATAAACTAATTTAATGCCAGATTTGATACTGCAGATGCCTAATTATGACAGGCCTGGTCTTAGTACAAACCCATCGATAAGCACAGTGAAATATTCAAGTGATTACCTTATGCTGGGCTCCATGTTGTAAATGATTGGTGTTATTAGTATCCAAACTGGCTAATTTAAAACTAACAATGATATCTTATTGCTCTGGTGCTATTTAGTTATGTTTATTCCCGACCTGGAAAAAGTCCTGAGGGGAAGTTGCCCGCACTGGAATGAAACCTAAAATACAACATTCAATGAACTGACAGCAACAAAGCATGTACTAAGACAACTCTTTTCTCATCATATTAGCTCCTTTGCCAATACAGACACCAACATCAGCATGAAGCTTGAATCCTTCGCTATTTCCTAATGATAGGCTTCTCCTATCTGCTGGAGTACAGTAAGACTGTCTAAGCAGTACAACCGTGACAGCTTTAAGCAATACAAAGAAGTTCTGATGTTATGTTGCCAGATATAAGCTAGATGCACGGAAACCAGTTTCTGCAGTATACCCTCCTCTCCCTCCCCACTCTCCTGCAAGTGAAAACAAGCCGTAAAATCACCTTATTTTGCAGGCAAGTTGTTGGGTATTAGAAGTATGAGCAATCTATGCTCGGCCTGCCAGCTTCTAGCATGTCCCTAGGTGCATCCATGAAGCTACACCCTTGTACTTGCCTGATGCTGTCAGAGCACTATTCTGGAATAGGAACTACAGCACACTGATTGAAACCTGCTTTTCCTTGAACACTGACTTCTCTTCTCAGTTAAATACCAAATCTAAATGCAGATCAGGTGAGAGTGAGGGCTGCTCATCAGTGATGCAGGTAGTATTCCTACTGCAAGTCCAGCCCATGTAAGTAAATGATCATGATTTATGACCAAACTCTCCTGTGTAAGCAGAACACAGGGAAAACCAACTCCCTTTGGAAATCTAGAACCAGATCTTCTCAATCCCGTCCACCCAAACAACTACTCTCTTTGGGGTACAGGAGCTTTCCCTGTGATGCTGTAAACTTCACTGTGGCATTGCATAGGTAGAGGCATCTGCCTGCAAACAGCAGTGTGTTGTTTGTCTTTGCTGGTTGCAACAATTACACTACATTGATATTGATGCCTGTTAGATTTGGACACTGGCATGGTTGGATTTAAGAGGCATTTGCTCAGATCTCACTCACTACAAAAGTCCTAGAAAGGAGACTTTGGATGTGCAGACTTCAGTTATATTTATACCTCAACTGCAGTATTCAAAATCCCCTTGATTTTCGTTTCCCAGTTTTCCTTCCCAACTGTTACTTGCTAATACCACAGGGCAATGCTACAGTAATAAAGCTTAGACTCCAAACTAGAGCTCTTTAGGAAGCTGACTAATCACAATTTTATTTAGTTTATGTAAATATAAACAGACAGCTTAAAGTTACTTCTTAGTCTAATATGGGTTGAAAAGTTTCTTTCGCATCTGTGCTTTAACTTAGACACTCATCAGACCATCATGTACGAGCTTACAACAGCCTCGTCTTACCTTGGGATCAGATTGGAGAGGAGTGTTGTACCTGATAAAAGATTTTATTACTCCGTTTCTCCCCACAGAGCTTGGCGTCATGAGGAGCTGGTTCTTCTGCACAGTGTGCAAAAATGTTTTGAAAGGACGTACAACCTGTGAGAGGAATGCCAAAAACAATCCTCAGGAGTGTGAATAAGAAACAAGTCTTGGTGAAGTACATCAGCGTTACAAGGATCTTACTTTGCTGGCTGGAAAGGTAGGGGATGGGGTCTTTCTTCTTGGAGGAGAAAGCCCTCCATCTTCTGCTTGCTGATTGTCATAGCGTTCATCCACAGCTCTTTTGTAACTTGGCTTTCTCCTGTGAGAAAAATGTAGTTCCATCATACATGGCAAATCCTCCTGATTGTCTCAAAGTCAGGTTTAGAAAAGGTCATAAAAATATCCTAGCTTAAAAGATATTTCATCGTGTATACACAAGTAGATATCCAATAAAAAATTTCTAATGTGATAGAAGATACAAATTAAATCCTCTTTTCGTAGAGGCAGAGAAAACTTACTGCAAAAGTTTCATAGTCACAAAGCACTGAAGCCATTTAACAATGTTTCAGTGTGGAACCTGCTTTGAACCGGACTGCAGATCTCCAGAGGCATCTTCCAACGGGAATGATTCTACAAACATACCTGGCACTCTGGGGTGGTTCCTGGGTCTCCCCGTTCTTATTTAAGTTGTTTTCTGAAAGAAAACATAGTTACACAATTAGTTCTAGCAGAAGAAAAATCCCTTCCAACACAGCTTTGAAAGCAGACAACAGATTTAGCAGCTTACTAAATAGTAAAAAAAGCTGCCATGAATTATGCACAGCAGGACCTTTCTTGCTTTCAGCAAGCAATCACACAGCACCATTCAAACCTAGAAATACAAAATAAGGCATCACTGTCTAAAGTAATCTGTGGTATGCAGTTTGCACTAATGCAATGCTATTGTGTTGTGCACAGATACAGAGCAACTGCTCGCTTCAGAAATGGGGTTCAACTAGGCCTGCCGTAACCTGGAGAACATGCATCCCTCCATCTTCATTTCCATGCGCTTCCCAGGATGGAAAATAACTCCAGCACAGAATTTCCTAACTGCTAATCTCTTGAAACAAATCCTCGCTTGTCAAAGATTAGATTAGTCTTTCAAACTGGGCTCTCAAATCAACGAGCCAATCTTTCAAACTTCCCAGTCAGCCTCCCAACAAAGTGACGACTTTTTAAAAATTCTGCCACAAATCCTCTGGAAGCTACCGTTGTTGCTCGTCTCCTGCGGCTGTTTGTTTCTGCTGACAGTTCGAGAGCGAAGTGACATTTGCGGATTCTGTAGGAAAAGCAAATGGGTTTCAGCACAATTCTCACACAGAAACAGCCAATTACTGTTTCAAATCATGATGTCGTTCTGACACGGACACTGTCTGCAGTATTACCAGAGAATGCAAAACCGCACTACTGTACTATTATAAAGTATTGGTGTCAGTATCCAGAGTGAAGTCCTAACCTCTAGTTGTGAAAAATACCTCGGGATACCATCTTGGTAAATTCCTTGATGTCATGTCATCACTAGAAGCACAGACATTAACAGAACACAAGTATCTGCAATGAGGGATTGACTGCTTAAACTGAACAAACACATAAACTATTAAGGACAAGCATTTCAAGTTGGAAATCTGTTTATGCTTGCTGGACTGGCAAAGAGTCAGGCAGCGCTCATGTTACTTAGCAGTGATGAATGGACAAACAGGGAGACAGCAAAGACTAAGAGCTCATTTCCTTGATTTATCTGTTTCTATTATCAATGTGATATGCAATGCTATTTGCCGCCTTTGCACTTACACTGATACAAAATTCTGTTGTGATAATGCTTTTATATGCCTGTGAGAGAGCAGGCAATGGCTTTTGAAATCTGCACTCTGCTAGCAATACAAGCATTAACTCCATTCCCCAAACCCGCGTTGGCCAGCATGTAGGCTGGCAGACACAAAGGAGTTGGGAAGGGAGGAAAAAAGAAGTATGGAAACTTTATCTGCCTCAAATGCTTCTGTAGAGTCTTATCATAAGGCTAGGTATAGGAAGCATCTTGTAGCACAACAGAAGGACTTAGATCTAACTAATTCGAGATCAGGCCTGAAAAGAATCTGACCTTTAAGTAACAGCATGCATACAGGTACTGTCTTTATATGTTCCTATAGACAAATACATTTTCTGGTTTGAGAAGGCATTTTCACCCCATTTTCACGCTGCTCACAGCTCCCAGAGGAAGTCTCTGGCAGAAACCAAACCACGTTTCGTTTGCCGAAAAAACTGCTGATAGATAGATAGGGTAAGGTAACATAGGCTAAAAATGGGACAGGCTACAAGGTCCCACTGCCAACAGCAGTGGTATAGAAATAAAAGATGAGGGTCAAGAATAGATCAAATACACTACATGGACTAGACTGTATTTATAAATTCATCAGGGTACAGAAACAAAAGATACGAGTCCTCTATTCACAGATCTGCAAAGCATTCTGTTCATTTTTCTCTTCTCCCCATTTTCCCTTTAAGCTTTTCTTCAATTGCAATTCAGGCAAGCTAAAAATCCAGAGGCACTAGAAAAACTGAGTTTATTTGAACTTCTGCAGATCTACTGACAAGCACAGCCATAAAAGCATGTATAAGCCTGTCCTTGCTTACAGAAGCGCTTAAGGCCACACAGCTCCAACTCCATTAATTCAGTCTTTGCTTAATGAAAATTATTCTGGCCAAAACACTGACATAATCCTGGGATTTCTTCCTCAGGAGGGCAGCGAGAATTGTGGAGGGATATGTTTTGACCTGAATGATATTTACAAATTTCTGTGGTTGTCTTAAGACAAACTGACAAGCTTTGAATAATCTGCAGGACTAACAAAAAGGTCAAAAGAAGCTTTAAAAATACAGAAATAGTAATAGCATACAAACTCTGTCCAACTGAAAAAAACTTCCCTGAATTATAAGAATGTTATTTACCTCTATAGATTCAGGACTGAATTTTCATACAACTGATCTCTAGCAAGAGGCTAAGAAACAAAAGCCAGAAAGCAGGAATCGACTCTGAATGCCAGCGATACCAAGGTCGGTATTCAGCACTGGTGTGCATCAACCCATCATCTACATTTAAATATATTTATGCAAAATGACAGAGAGAATGCTATTTTCTAGTCAAAGCTAGCCTTGGCTTTGAATGCATCTGAGATTGTAACACCATACTGACAGAATACCTCTGCTTGCATCCAAAATAAGCCTTGGATCACATGCGCTCATTTCCCAAATAAAATGCACTGGGTTTTGTTTTGCCGATTTTGGAATATTGTGCTTAAAACAGACTTGGCGAACTCAGACTTTCTCTAGTCTGTGTATTGGAACCAGGGAGGGTATGGACAGGCTCATGAACGTACGCAAGCTGAGTGCTCTACGCCTTCTTTATTCAAGCACTATGCAGCAGGTTGATTGAGTCTGACAATCTGTGGCCAGAGCTCCCTCATTCCCCAATAACAAATGAGAGGTGTATTCAACACATGGTGCTCACAAGGCCATACGAACAGAAATGCTTTTAATCTCTGTTCAAATCTTACCAACTTGGAGGGGGTACAAGGTCCAGGAGGAGGCCTAGAGGAAATAAAAACAAAAAAGAAAAAAGGCAGCCATGTTTAATAACATCAAGGAAACTGGGAAGCCACTTGCTATCTGCAAGCTGTGCATTTTATACTTAGAATGTCACCATAAAAAAATCCTCTAAGCAGGATATTAAGGATAAAGAAATATCTTAAAGTAGTCTCACCCAGTTTTGAGAACTGTTTCTTCATCCTCTGGCACCTCTCCAGAGCTGGAGACTGCAGGAAAAGAAAAAAATGCGAGAGCTGTAACATACAGGTGCAGGCCAAGACTCTTTGTAGGAGTGAAGTTCACTCAAGACTGCTGTAGAGGCATTTGCTCTGCCTCCTGGGTTACTGCCTACGATTCAAACGCATGCTGCTACAAGTAAGGGCAGCTGAATATACCTAAGTAGCACTAGAGAAAATGCTGCCTGCAATTTTAATATAAGAAAACAGATGTTTTCAATTATAGATGAGTTCAAAGTGATATTCAATGAACTTACATTAAGAGTGACTAGGTTTGGGCTAGACTCATATTGCAGGGCCATGTCCAGATATTAGCAGTGGTTAAAACCAGCATTATTTACAGTCAGAGTGCTGCTTCCTGCTAAGCATTCCAGCTGGCTCAACGGTAGCTCGCTTTTAAGTACCAGCGCAGCCGGAAACTGCTGTTAATAATTAAGAAGGTGATGCAGCTTCAGCCTGAGTGGAGTACACAAGGGCAGACTTCGCATAGTCAGGGTGTGTGAGCATGCAGTCTGCTCCCATACTTCCACTGCAGATGTTATCAAAGGAAGCACAAACACATGTGCTGTACACATATTCAGCGCAAGATCTGATGCATCAGAGACACAGCAGACACACTCTGCAGTCGATTAAGGTGCTTTGGGCTTTCAAGCATTAACAAGCTCACCTGGATCTGCCCGAAACATCTCAGTTCCTCTCCTTACACCCGGAAATATTGACAAGGCAGAAGAACAATCATGTCAAGTAGTGCAGAGGGAAGAAATAAAGCCTCCCTTAAACCTCCCAGGTAATCCAGATCTGGACAATACAGACTGATCATTTAAACTGGGTAAATAAAGCTACTTCAGTGCCTCTTCAAAATTACAGACGAGAAGACTCCCCTGCAGTTTCATTTTTTACCGAGGGAGCCCTCAACACTGTGCTTAGAAGAACTCCACACTACCCTGTACTGGGGACTGCAATGCTCTGGTTCTGCAAGAACATTCAATCAGAACAGTTAAATTGGTATGGAAAAAAACCACTACAGTGCTTATCCAGATATATCCTTCTACAGCAAAAACGGGGTAACTCTTCAAGAAAAGTCAATTTTATACAGCACAAATCCCACGTAGCTAGAACACTGCAGATGAACACATTACAGTAACGTTATTTCAGCTGTATTATTAGTTCTCCCTCCAAAAAAAGAAACATGCCATGCGAAAGAGCCAATCTCTCCTCAACATCAAATTGCGTGGAAGAGGTTCTCTTGCATCACCTGCATTTCAGGAGCCATTTACTAGTCCACAACTTATTAGCCACTTCTTTCCCTCAGCTTGAAAAAAGAGGTTATATCCATCACTTTGTTCTCCTGCACTAAATCAAATGCTTGCGTTCCAATAGCTCGGAAGAACATTTAAATCAGTTTGTCTTTCACTGAGACCTGCCTCTGTTGCAAACTGTAAAAGTCTGGAAGACTTTTAATAAATTTACAAAGTTCAGCCTCAAAATCCCCTTCTCAAAAAAGAAGCTCTAGAACTAGCAGCCAGATTCTGTTTAAAGAGCGGTGAATTTGTGGTAGCTACCTCATTTCCCAGAAAACAGGCAAGCCTTTGTGAGAGTCCATAACCTTCTTCAGCAGCCACCAGCAGCAGCAAAGTCCGTTTGCCAGCTCCCTCCAACTTTGCAAGCTGCCACCACAGAAACTCAGAAGACATTAAGGCTGTTCTCCCAGTTGATTCATAAGGCTGAATTCATAGGCCACGAACTAGCACAGTTACCTGGGTTTCTCTATTCACACAGGTCTCTAGAAAGCCAGTTAGAACATCCATGCTAAATTGCAGCTTCTCTAGCCTAGGAGGATCAGCTGCTGCACCCAAACTGAAGAACTAGCCCCATAACACTGTTTTCCTTCAGCAGCGAAAAGCAGTAGATCAATAACAAGAGCAGAAATCGTGACATTCAAACTTACCATCCATGCAACTGGAGGACACAGATGACTTTCGAGCTGCCTTCCTCTTGACCATTGTCCTGGTGATAGATTTTCGGATCATACTTTGCCTTTTGCTGGCTAGTGAGTATTTCTCTGCCAAGGAGGTTCTGCGAGTCATGGAAGTTTTACCCATCAGACTTCTGCGCACCGAGCGACGACTGAGCCTAGAGCCTGTCGGAGTCCCTGGGCTATCCCTTACGCACTGGGAAGGCTCCTTATCAGACCCCTCTTGTACCTGAGCAGAGTCATCTACCTCCTCCAGCCTAGGCTCTTCACTTAAAATGACTGTAATATTAGCTGCCTGTGCTGTCTCCAGCTTAGATGCAGCCTCGCTTTCTCCTGCATCGTTTGCCTCGTGGGTATGAGGAACCATCAGCTCAGAGGCTGCAGGCACAGGCGGCAATTTGGCAGCCCTGCTTTCCTCAGGAGAACCATCACCTGAGCTCAGGAGGATGGTCGTGGAGAGCTTCTCTGCTGGTTTAGATGCACTCTTCTGGAGGTGTTTCTCAGTGCTAATGACATCAGCTTCTACTAAGGGAACCTTCCCTTCTACTTGCTGGACAGGAGGGGTCTCAGGAAGGACCTCTGAGCTTTTAGCAGATGTTGCAGCCTGGGATCTTGTCACATGTTGAGGTGGAGAGACTTCTTTGGCCTCAGCCCTGATTAGTTCCAGGTTTTCTTTATTTCGGAGTCGTTGAGAATATCGCGTGGAGGGTACCAGTTTGAGGCTGCTATTCCTCCTTCTAGATAATCTGACAATAGAAACGGTGCGTTAGGCTGGAACTGGATTCAGCAATAGACTGAAGCCCTCCTATGCATAAACGAGAACACGCAGAGAAACAAAGCTAAAACGTCTGGGACGAGCCCCTCTAAAAACGAGGGGGCTAACGCAGAAAGTAACTGACGTACGTAACCGCTTTAGAGTGGAAGAAAGAACGACAGAAAGAAACGCGGAGATACAAGATGGAACCGAGTGACAAAAAGCAGTGCTTTTCATGAGATCCGCGGTGTCATAACGTTTTTAGGCCACTAGGCTGAGACAGCTCCGGAGCATGGCGCCTAACCGGCCCTTTAACGTGAGGATGAAGGAGGGAACACCGCGGGACTCGCTGTAGGGAGGAGATGACCTTCGTGCGACCCTTTGCAGTGCATTTCTTCGGCTTCCCACGAGCTCCTTGCCCTCCCCAGGCTCCAAGGGAAGCCTACCTCACCTTCAGCCTACCGGTCCCCTCCCAGGCGGCACTTCCCGGCTTCCAGCTCCCCCGGCCTCCAGCCCCTCCTCACGGGAGGGCCCCGGC
>NW_009215034.1:0-5708 GCF_000690835.1 Fulmarus glacialis
TGTGCACCGGGCCCTCGGGAGTTCTGCTGCTCAGCCCGTCGCCTCCTGTGGGGCGGGGGGGAGCCGCGCCCCGCTCAAGCGTGAGGGCAGCGACAGCGCAGCGGGACCAGCCCTGCCCTGCCGCACCTGGCGTAGGTCGTCGTCAGGAAAAGGTGTCTGAGGGGCTCGTAGCTTCAGGGGGGCGTGCGGGCAGTTGCGGAGATCCTGAGGTGAGGGACGCGCGCCCACCGCTGCTCTCGCCTTCTTGCCGTTGGCGGTTTGGTGCCCGAGCTGCTCTTCGCTAATGAGTTGTTTCAGCAGAGGTCCCGTTCGCAGACACTTTAACCACCTGTAATAACCACCTGTTCTTCTATTAACATCTTTCCAGAGGTACGGATTTTTATTCTACTGTTAAACTCTTAGTTCACATTATTGCAGGTAGATTTGGTGTATTACAGTGGCTAAATCACAGTCCTTCCCTTCCTTGGCATCTTGCACAACTCTAGATTCCCTGTCCCCTCCTCCGGACTCCAGGCTATCTTCAACATAACCTGCCTCTATTGCAATATGCAGAATGCTCATGGTCTCATTTAGGTTTTAATACGTACAATAAAGGACTATTTCCTGAAATGACTTGGAATAAATTATTCAGAAGGAGCAGCAAAAGAAGTACAGAGACTCTTGAACATCACGAAAATATAAACGTAGGGGAAAGTGCTAAGAGTGTGGAATGGCGTTAAAAATGTGTGAGCACAAGTTTCAGGGCATCTTAGTGTTCTGTTTTATGTCTTTTCTAGCGACTGAGATTCCAAATATGCTTCTTAACTTTCCATTTGAACATCCTAGCAGTAGCTGCTGCCTTTATATAGAGATTTTTGCCAAAACAGGCCTGATTGTCTTAATGTACCTGTGGCTTTAATGGAGAAAATGGTAGGGAAACGGAACAAAAACACAACAGGGGAGAAAATGCATCCACAAACGGTGATCACTACAAGCTGCAATGGAATGCTTGGGCATCAAAACCGGGCTTATTTTCTGCACAATTAAACTAGATTTTGTTTTCTCAGTATTTTACTGAAACTGTCCTTCCGTGTAAGGTGCGTGTCAATGAGCAACCTGTTATCTCTGCCAAGGGAGGCTTCTAATGAATGCCCTGCTACTGTTTCCTGGGCAAAACTGACTCTGTTTTGTGAAAGGCAATTTAAACTGCAAACCGGAGCTTCAGGTGATCTCCTTTTGGCTCAAGATTAATCATAAAACAAAGTTTAAACTGTAGCATTACATGGCTGATTCAGAATTCTTTTTTAACATGGATTTATATTTTTCAGGAGTAAATTCTATCTATAATCTGCGCATGTATTCTGTGGCTTTATTAAATCTATATGCTAAATGTTTGCTACTGGGCATCGACCCTAGGGACTACCATCCTGTAATCACAAAAATGCGTATTTATTTGCATGTGCAATATGCTTTTTAAAAAGGGAGAAAACTGAGCACTCTTTTATTCTAATTAGATCCTTTTTCTTTGTGGATGATCATTTGTGCAGTTGGCAAAGACTGGTAACTATTTTAAGCCAGCCAAACGGAGAGCATCCTTCTCTTAGTCCAGTCTGGACAAAAGTTTGCAGATTAACAGAAGAGGGTAACTTGGAGATGCAAAATGTTTTCAAGAAAGCATGAATTTCAGAAAGTAACTCTGCAGTCTGAGTTTCTCTTGCCAGTTGGAAGGGGCAATGGATGTATTTCAGAGACTGCCTTAAGTGGGAGATGCGAGTCTGAAGCTGCAGTAAGCTGCAACTGGAAATGTAACGTTGATAAGTAGTTTTAGCATGTTTCAACATCACAAGAAAAATAGTGTAATTTTTCTTGTTTGCCACGATAGTTCAACCTGTACATCTAAAAGCACCATCTAAATCATTATCTTGAAAAAACATGTACTGGCATGGTGTGTCATTCTCTCCATTACATCAGGTGAATTAAGGAATGTTAGAGAAAGTCCCATTCTTCCTGACTATATCCACCAAGACAGCAACGTGTTCATCTGCTGCCTGTTTTATCTCCACGCAGCAGCAGGGTGCAGCACTAGAGAGGTTCCTCTGGTTCCAGCACCAACTGGGCACTTCACAGACCCAGAGCTCCTCTTTCAGCACTGGAAATTGCTGAGACTCACAACTCGCAAAAATCAGTGAGACTCAATTCTTTTGGACTGAGGCGTTGCAGAATCCCGAGTCTTTGTCATTTTTAAGCAGTTGCATTATATGCCTATGAGGATTTCGGAAACGTGGTCTTTCCTACATTTGATTGACTGTTTATATCAAGTTGTCTTAAGGTGCTTCCATTTACAGTGTAACTAATGGGCAAGTAGACCTGTACTCAGACTTCTAGAGTTCTGTGACCTAATAGTGAAAATCAGTTAAAGAAATTGATGGAAAATATGAGAAAGAGATCAGCCTGCCTGATGTTAGCTTTGTAGGATCAGTTAGTGCACTTGCTACAGGCATTGTGTGACATGAGACCAGGGATAAAAGAAAAGAGGAAAAAAGGAAAGGCGTTGCCCTACAAGCTTTATTTTTGTCTTATCAGAGAACTCTTTAAATTAATCTCCCCTCCTTTCCTCCTCCACAAAAGAAAATTAAGTATGTATAAAAAAAAAACCTGATACAGTCTTGTTGGCTTCTGTGGTGAAAAGCTGTACAAAACCTCCTCCCGTTTACAGCAGGACAGGATAGTTAAAACTATTCCTTTAAGTAACTGATAGCTATTGCAACATGAGGTTTACAGCTGCCTCCATGAACAGAAGACTTATTTCAGCTCACAGAGGAAACGGCTGCTGTGTTAAGAATGAATGCCACAAGAGTGAATGAAAAATGTTTGCATAGGAATTACATCCTCTTAGGTTTCATAACTCAAGCCTTCTTACATAAATGCCAGCGCATTTGGTTTAGAAACCAGAACAAGAGAGGGCATATTAGGGCTTCCTGGAGCCTGTGTGTGTATAGGAAATACAGAGCTTTACATTAGCATCCTCTTCAATCACAGCTTGCTTCTTACTGCGGTTCTGGCTTATGGCTTATCTCTTACCCCTTTATTGTGGCTAGTGTTTTTATCAAGAGCACCATCTCAATGGCATCTGCAGAGGAAATTGTAATTTTAATCCGATGCCTTTTTTTTAAGTCAGTTGATGGACAAGATCCTGAATGATCAGGACTTAAAGGCATTCGTATGCTGGGGGCACCTGAACGGTGACTTAGTATTGAATCGCTTTGTGAAACTACTTTTCTGCTCACATAATTCATATTGACTGACACTGTACCTTCTTCCTGAGCAGGTATTTGTGGTGATAAGATGGAGCCTTCCCCATTTAATAGAAGACAATGGACTTCACAGTCTTTGAAAATCACTGCGAAAGAGCTTTCTCTAGTCAACAAGAATAAGTCATCAGCTCTTCTGGAGAGGTTCTCCAAGTAAGTGCCAAACGCAAGCTGTGTGTGTAGGTTGACAGCTGGTACCTTGAACAATGACTGCTTCACTGACAGTTGTTTTGCTTCCTAAAAATAATATAGCTCTGTAGGCATTTAAGTTTCTGGTTTAATATGAGCTGGGCAAAAGTTTTTCTCGTTGCTGACAGTATATTGTTTCAGCAATCAGAATTATAATATCTTTTTTCTGCTGTCAGAAAATAAAGTAGAACGTTTTCTGTCAAACTACAAATTGCAATTTGTTTTTGAGGGCAGAATATTGGAATGTAGTTAGCTATTGCCATTAGGGTTTTACTTCATCAGAGATGGTCTTTAACTGCTTAAGCGTGAACTACGTAGGTTTCTCTGCTAACATGGCATTTCTTGCCTGGTACTATAAAAAGTAGCAGTAATGCTTTATCAGTTAATTGGAGACCAGTTAGAAATGGTAGTTCTGTCAACTGTGGGTGATAGATGTTACCCTCTAGTAAGAGTTCCGTCAGAGAATTTCACAGTAGCTATGTTCTTCACAGATGTCCCCTTCCAAATGTCTCACAAAACTTGTGTAGAAGAGGAATATTACCCTTCCCTTTTCTCTGAGAGATGGATGATGGGTTACAGTCAAATCATAAAGTAATATTTTATACACTGAGAAAGCTGAGTGGTGGTAGCCTGTACATGTTTTCTGGAAAAGCTTTTATTTCCTTAAGGAAATATATAGACTACAGCTTGGATTTTCAATGGAATTTGGGTAACCAAGTCTCCTAGGCTATTGCATTAATAGTGTGGCAAGGTTTTGGAGTATTTAAATCTTAAGTGCGGGAGAAACTTTATGGAGTCTATAGGGGAAGGATAATTGCAATCTGGACTTCACACAAACACAGCTCTCTAAGTTACTCTTCAAGTATTCTGCCCAAGGGAGAAACTGCTTGCTTTGACCGCTCTTGTTAAGGTAGTTTATTCACCCATTGACACTTGATTACAAAACCTGGTCATCTCGCTAAATGTTGATAATCCTTTGAAAAGGGCTTACTGGAAGTAATCCAAACTGTTATTCCTTAATCAAGTAGGGTCCCTCTACATAAGCAGTGTCAGTTCCTTGGAAAAACAGTCCTACTTACTGGTTTTGCCAACATCGACACTCACAGTGAGGAGCATAATTTTTCTAAACTGCTGTCCCCTAAATATTTCTATGTGAAAACATTTTTTTCATTCCATATAGTTTTTAGATTTTCAGTTTTGTCAGGTCAGAGACATGCAAATTGCAACAGCAGAGACTTAAACAGTGCGCTGTAGTGGGCTAACTTACGGAGTGAGTGCTGTCTGGGACTCTTCAATCCTTGTTTGTTTTCCAGCGTGGTACTTGACTTTCATCCCTGGTTGCTTCTTCCAGTATTGATCTTTCTTCCTCTATAAACTTACTTTCTCAGCATGTCTTGTTCAAATTTTGGAACCTTTATAGTACAGAGACATAGGTTAATTGATTAAAGAGGGCCAGCTACACTCCTTTAGCAGCTTTCAGTCTGTAGGGTAAATTCAGCTTGTAGACCATAAATAAGTAAGGGTACAATTTGTCTACTTGCTAGTGTAACAAGAGGAGAAATCTACATAGAAGCACACCATTCACAGCAGGGGAAAAAAAAAAAGATTGTTGTAAAGAAAAAAAGAGTAATAGAGCAGGTATCTGCACATAAGAGTTTTTTTCTTAGAAGGAACTGAGCCCATGATATACATTAGTTATTGGTTTGATACCAGCAATTATGTAAAGCTGATGACTATTATGATCTCATTTACTGCCTGTAACGTATTCACGGTTATATCAAAAGTAGAATTCCACAGATAAGACAGACAGAAACATCATTTGCCCAAGCAGATGTTGGGTGACGTTTCTTCCCTTTGAAAAGCAGAGCTCTACTTACAAATGGCAAAATTTGTCACATCTGACTAATTTGTGCATTTAAAAAGCAAAGTGCAATCACCTTGTGCGGTATAGTAATCAGCGCGGTCTGTGTGCTCCTAGCTGTGGATGTACTTATGCCCAGTGGAGTGGTGTGCAGATTGCTGGGCGTTTTCTATAGCTTCTTAAAGGACTTGATTCATGATCCAGGGTGGCTTATCTTCAGAGGGCTGTGATTACTGTTTCCACTGCTGGGATGGTTCAGCTGCTCATGAAGCAACTGCTGAATTGGTGCCGTTTACAACCCAGCATAGTAAAATAAACTGGCACTTATGTAGATTTTCTGCGTATGCCAAGCTCCAATTTGTTATGGT
>NW_009215034.1:5739-29181 GCF_000690835.1 Fulmarus glacialis
GCTGCTGTATAAATAGCTAAGTTATTCCTGCAAGGGGGCACAGCAGACAGCTGGGTGGCGGAAACAATACAGCTATTCCAAGGTAAATGGTTTATATTTGAGAATCAGCATGCTTAGGTAATGAAAAATATTAATGTATGCTATTATTGTAAACTGAACAACTTAAAATGTGTCTATCACTTTGCATTGTTCTGGCATTATTTGCTACTATTTTTCCAGCCTCTGGTTTTATTTGATAGGTCTGGGAAGCGCACAGAATCTTTGGTGGGGAAAAAAAATCCCAGCTGTCTTTAAGACCATTCAGTATTCTGGTTAAAAACTGTTTGTGGTTTTTTTTTCTCTCTTTTCTCTTTCTCAAAGGTATCAGAAAGCAGCTGAAGAAGCCACTGCTGAGAAAAAAAGAAGTGTAAGTATTTGTTTCCTAGGCAGTAAGTAACAGCCTGCAATCAGAACGGATCGCCTACATGCAATGTTTCTGTGACAGTTGATTTTTGGAATGTCAGAATTGCTGCCATGTGTCCTACAGAAAACTTGGCTTAGACATAGTGTTTGCTTTTGACTCATTCCCCCTACCCTTTCCCAGTGTGAATGAAAGGAAAGATCAAGTGCCTTGCCCAAAGCTATATGTTGAATCACCAATTCGCTTCTAAGCAAAAGGCAAAACGAGGTAACCACAACACATGAATATCCACCTCTTTGTTCTTAGCTGCAGGCAGTTGTGTGGCACCTCTTCCTTTCATAACTAAATTTAAAAGCCTGCTTAAAAGAAGCTACCAGCCTCTCTGAAATCTACCATGTATATCTTCGATAGCTGTAGAATCCATTAAGGGGGATCTTCTCTAAAGTGGCTTACGGGGTTCAAAATGCCCCTGGATGAGGGAGAGCCATCCTTTTTGGCTCTGTTACAGCCTCGCATTCCCTCCTGTAAACTACATTGCACTTACTGTTCTGGGGTCAGGGGACCCTGGCTGAAATACCAGGCACTAAGATTGCAGGTCTTTGTATAAGCAGATCCTCAGTTTAATTTTTATTTAAAAAGACCGGCAATATTTTCAGGATATATAGGTAGGTCTTTGTTAGACCATGCTGCCTTGATCTCTGTAATGCTTGGGGAGTCATTCTTTTTCTGTTGGGGATATAGGTGCGATAAAATAAGCATTCTAAAAATTACTCTCCAGTTTTAAATCTTCTTCATTGCTGTGTGCTTGGGGAACAGACAAGTCCCAAGCAAGAATGACTTGTGTTTATGAAGTATGCCGGGACTCCATAGGCGTCATGTCCAGAGGTGTTCCTGTGGAAACCTGCTGCGCAATTTTCAGTACTTCTGTTACATTACAACTTTAGTACTTTCTTTTAAACACAGTCAGCAAGCAAGCTGATCTTTTTGAAGTCTAGGTGGATTCAAGTTAATTTGCAAAGCAGTGTTCAAAATGTGACCAGAAGAGTAATAGGGTGAGAGACTTAAATCCTAATATAGCTCCTAATCCTGTTTAATTCCTGTAAGCCTTGCAGACCTGTTCCACTTGCAATGAGTTTGATACATAGTGGTCTCCATAAGGGAGAGACAGCAAAAATGCAATGGTGGCAGGTATTAGATTTGAATGAATCAAACATGGGCTGGTCTGTTACTCTGGGGAGAGGTAACTACTTGTAAGCAAAACTAGTCTGAAAAGCACTTGAATATGAGGGGCAGCGCTTGTGACTTGTGTGCATGTTTCCTGCCAAAAGCTTTCAATGTGTTGAGTGAAATAGAAGAAAAATTCCAGCAAATGATCTGGTATTTATAAATGGGAGCAAAAAGATATTTGTTGTCAGTGCTTAGCTTTAGCCTTACACTGCATGGTACAAAATACTGAAGATGGATCTCTTGTAACTAAAGTGCTACTGTTAACTAATAGTAGAAATACATAACTCCAAAAAAGTAGTGGTTTCTCAAAGCTAATCTGTAGCTTTTTGGAAGGCCTACTAATTGTTGTCTTCTGAACCAGCTGGAAGACATTGCAACATTTGGCACACCACCCATCTCTCATATGGCTGCTTTGCTATTGTTTGCTTGTTCTAGGGCTAGAGACCCTCGTGAGGATTTTGGTCCCCCTTCCTTCATGTGTGGATTCAAGCCTTTTGTGTGTCATTTAACTCATTAGAGCTTGACTCCCTTTTTCCTTATAAGGCCATCCTGTTTGCTCACTTCCTGCTTTAGCTCCTGACTTTTCTCTTCTCCCCCCTCCTTCCTTTCCTATCCTGGATGCTTTCTCCATGTGGCACAGTTGTAACTATTCACAGCTGTCTGAAAAAGCAGAGAGCTGAGATCAGTACTGAGCCTCTAGCTTCCTTTCTCATAGAAAGGAAGTGCTTTAATGCTTCATCAGGCATATAACTGGAATTAACTTCTTGTTCTTTGTAGAACACAGAAAATCTTCCCCCTCATTTTAAAAGGGGGAATCTGAGTGTACTAAAGAAGAAGTGGGAGAATCCAGTGCTGGGAACGGAGTCTCAGAAGCAAACGCTACAAAGCAGCTGTGCTGAGGTTAGGCACAAGGTCGCCAGCCCTGGGCTCGGAGTCGGGAGCAGCCCTGCTTCTTCCCCAGACGCGGAGCAAACCCCGGGGGCTGGTGCTACATCTGACGCCCAGGCCCCTTCCAGCACCCCTGGCCAGCTGCAGTGTCCTGGTGGTGACAGCAGAAAGTTTAAAAGCCACCCACCAGAGAGCGGTAAAATGGAAAACTGTCTGAGAGACTCCAGAGAAGTGGAAAAGCCTGAAGCCAGTGAAAACACAGACTCTTCGGGGAAGATCGAGAAATACAGCGTTCCGCTGAACAAACTCAAGATGATGTTTGAAAAGGGTGAAGCGACTCAGACCAAGGTAAGGATCTGTCCCTTCAAATCTTAAGAGAAACTAAAACTGCTGCCTCTTGGGCATCAGGAAAAGTCCCTGGAGGGAGTGGCTCTGAACTATTGACTCTGCAAATAATTGTATTCCTTGTTTTAGTTGAAACATAACGTAGCTGGTGTTAGTAACTTACTTGAGCTATACAAATATGTGCAGATTGCTTAGATTTGTGGCTATTTGTGATTGCTTATTGGAGATGTAAAACGAATTTGCTTGTGAAAGGGGTACAATTTAAGAGAGAAAAATAAGTATGGAATTTATTAAGTTTTTTTTTTAAAGCAAGTTGGGATTGTTTATATCTTGTCTTTAGATTATGTTGAGTTATGCAAACATGAATTGTGTAAAAAAAAAAAAAATCTGTGTATATTTTTATATATATAAAAGAAAAAGTAACTGTTTGAAGTGAGCTCAACAGTCTTGGGCGGTTGCAGTTGGGATGGAAGTACTGCCAGAGTTAAGAGGTTTTTTTATATACGTATCAGTATGTGAGTCACACATATGCACATACATAGAGAAAGATATATATGTCCTGCGAAATACTCCCGTCTTTTCCTTGCTGTTCTCTCATCTTTGTATCTCAACAAATGTTTCTTATCGAAAAAAATCCTCACGGGGAAAAATAAGCAGAGATAGCCAGACAAGCTCCTGCCTTCACTAGTTTTGACTTGCAAATGCACAGGGCTTGCATTTTCCTACAACCGCTCATGAAATCTGATCCTGCATGTGGACTGCAGACTGTGTGTCCCCGGGGAGAATTGCTTAACTAGAAAATGAGTTGCATATGCTAGTGACTTGCAACATAGTCCTGAGGCCTTGATGCTGGTGGATTTTCCAGTTTTCTCATAGTTTCCTATACTTCTGGCTTTGTTTAACTGCGGGTGGTTTTCTTGCAGTATTGAGTAAAACAAACAAATTTTGTACAAAAGTTGTTTAAATATGTAACAATTAAGGGCTTCAGAGGAGCACCTCTGTGTTAAAGTGAGTTTTGGTCTGTATATAGTAATTTCACAACTTAGACTTTTGTAGTCTTTGTCATTATGTAAGTGCTGCCCATACTATCACGTCCATTGAAAGGGCGGGCTGTGGAGGGTGATCTCCCGATAGCACTTCCCTGAACTCTTGCTGTAGGATTAATCAGTCAGGATTCCACAGGAAAGTACCATTTTGCAGATGGGCTTCAAGTAACTTTATCTTAGCCTGAGGACTAAATTGTTTCGGAGCTGACTGAATCTGGAACTGATATTTCTGTCAAGCTTAGTAATTCAAATATTGTTGAAAACTGACTGAACACAGTAAATACCATACAGTAGGTATGAAACTATTCAGGTTAGGTTCAAATTATGTTCCTATTCCAAGTTCATCTGGTTACTTTTTAATTTTAGAAGGGAAAAGGCATGAAGAGCTCTAAAGTTTAAGTGTTTGGGGGCGGGGGGGGCGGGGTGTCTCTGTAATTAGAAAGCACTATTGTAAGATTTCTGGTTCTGGGAATTTATCTGAGAACTGGAGGATGACGTCATGCAGTCACGTACAATGAAGATAGTTAGGTGCTATGGGGACACAGATCTTTTTCACTAAGGGAAGAAGCAAGTACAGCAACAGTGTAACTTTGGCTAACTGCAAACTCTGCAATTGCCTCTTCCATTTATGCTTTTCCTGAACTCGGTCCATTGATAAACCCCTGGTTTAAGTGCAAACAAGGCTTCAGCTGAGAGATGGCAATTTTCCGTGGTATAAGGTATAAGTGCTGTCAGTACTTTGCTGACAAAACATCTGTATAAGCTAAGTAGCAACATGGCTGTAAAGACAGAACGACTTGCCTGGTTGCTGGGCAAGTCTCTGGCAAGAATCCAGATTAGAGCCTGGATTTCCTGACTCAATCACCCACTCTAAACAAACCAATTCTCATTTTCAGAGTTATAAGCAAAACCTCCTTGTTTATTCATTTTTTCATTCAGATCTTGCTCTGTCTTCTGCAATTCAGATACAAAGCAGATCTTTTTTATTGCATCTTCATGCAAAAAAATGCTCTAGCTACGTTAGAGATAGGCATGTCGGTCTAGATTGGTTCAGCACTAAGCAAAGACTGAGCATCAGGTCTTTTATCAATTTCAAAGAATTCTTCCTGTAAGTGATAGCGAAAGCACACACAAGGAAGATCAGAAGAAAAGAAAGAGCAAGCAGATCTGCAATACTTCTTAAAAAGTTGTCTCCAAGTTGGTTTGTGTTTTTCCTTTAAGGCAAAAACTTACTGTCTTGTGTAGCTAACCTTATGTGCGGGGTCACATTTGACACAGTTAGTATATAATGAAATAGGTGTAACTTTTATTTGGTCTTTTGCCCAACAACTCTTTGTGCTCCAGGCAAAATGCTGTTAACTCTGATTGTGGTATGTCTGCACTCACCTCTTTTGTCTTAGAACCTTGAGGCTTTCCAGACACGAGGAATATTTTATCTTATTTTGCAAGTAGCAGAAGCTGTGGCATGGGAATTGTGGCCCAGGCAGGGCTGTAAAAGGAACTGAGTGGCATAGGCATAAGGCTGGGAGTCAGGGATTCCTTCATGCAAAAGGTGTTGCCTTACATGAGCCATAATCACCCTCATTACTTGTGGTTGGTCAGTCTATTGATTGTAATGGGGAAAGTCCCTCATCTTCTCTTTGTTAAACTTTTTTTTTCCCCTATTACTCTGCTTTTTTTCCCCCACAATATAAAGCTGTTGATATAAAATCTGCACAACATTGATTTTATATCCATAGGTTTTAGTACTAGGACATGTACAAAAATATCTCTGAACTCTAACTAAAGCTTTTGTATTTTGGTGTTTTGGATTTTTACTCTCAAGACCTAGGCTAATTGTGTTATACAGCTTATCTACAGAGAAGTTCTTCAGGTGAAATTGTAATACCTGTAGATGTCTGAGGTGGCAAAGAGGATAGGAGGAAAGGAGCTGGCAGGACTGTGGAGGTTATTCAGTTGACAGTTGGAGTGCTCGTTAACTCAGTCTGTTTTAGCTGGTCATGAGATGGCTGCGTCTGATAACTGAACTCTTCCTGCTGCAGTGGATTCCACAGCAAGGTGGTACAAGGCGGGGGCGGGGGGAGCTCTTTGCTCTTAATTCAGAACTCACCAGCCTTCGTGAAGGTCCTACTGAGTCAAGCAGAAGAGTCTGTTTCTGATGAATATTGAATGCTCTGCTGCTGGTAAAAATATGTAGGTTTTTGGTTGCTTGGAAGAAAACCTTGATTTTGTGCACACGTCTAGATGAGGTGCTGGACCCTGATCCAGAATTCCTGTTGGTAGTAGCTGACTGAACACTTGTCATAATTGTTTGACAACGCACTGGCTCCTTGCCACTCTTATTTAGAGGTTTAATTTGTTTAATAGTTAATTTCAGCGATAATTGAGAATTCTTTGTCTTTTCAACATGAGGGCAGTTCAGCATGATGTTACTGGAGAAAGACTACAGTGAAAATAAATTGAAATAAGATTCTGAAACGAAGGAGAATGAGAAGAGGCAACCCGAACAAGTTTCCAATCTTGATTTCTAACTGTTTTTTCTCCTGAAAAGTGCTGGTGGTTTCTTTCAGTGAGGTTGGAATCCCAGATGCTGGATTCTTGAACTAAGACCTTTGTTCCCTAGTAGTGAAAACTTCCTTATGCACTCTGCTGCCAGTTAAACTTCCCATGTGTCTATATTGCAAACTTGTTTTTTCATTTGTAGCTTTGTCACTCCTTCTGTGTGCAAAAAAATGTATGTGGTGCCATATTATTAAACAAAAACAAGCAAACAAAAAAACGAAATAAAAAAAAAACAACAACCCAGGGCAGTGATAAAATAGTCAGGGGTTGCAGGTGTGCTAATAAACATGTTTTCCCTTCTGCGTCCTCAAAGGATCTTGTCTTCAAGTGTATTCTGCCTACAGTGATCTTCTCCATATACTAGTCAAAAGCTAGACCCTTTGAATGACGAATTCTGAGTTGTAAGAACTTCAGACTTGTGGGCTGAAGGTGACATTAAAGTGGACATAGGCTGAATAAGAATCATCTAAGGATAGTTTGCACAAAATGAGGAATCTGCAAGTCCTTACAAGTGTGCAGACACTCCCAAACTGAACCTATCAACACACTCAGTGGAAGGAAAAGACTTGTCATAGCTAAGCTCTTTTCCAGTAAAAGTTACCAAAGTCTTAAACCACAGAAATAGAAAATATTTCCCATGCTAATGGAAAAAGAGGTTTTCCAGCTGCATTTTCCTTTCCTGGTAAAGTTGCTGTTTTGTATGCCAAAGCAGCCTGATTTTTCACAGTGATTATCTTACAGTGCAGTTCTGTTAAAATAAAACTTTGGAATTTCCTTCAGTTTGGTGAGCAGCAAATAAGAAACCTGTTGGAAGCTGGGGGGTGGGTGAGGGGGAATGTGTGGTTGGAGCATCTTGCCAAACCTGCCTTTTTCCCTACAAAAAATCCAACTGGCTCTGTGATTTAACTCTTCCTAGGGAGGGTACAAAGATCTGTCACCTTCTAGTATTTTATAGGTTGACTTTCAGCTGTGAAAACATCCTATCCTGATGAAGTCAAATTAAACTGTGCACTTCATGAGCATTTATCAAAGCTGCTGAAATTTCTTTTCACAATTTCTTTTATTGAGCATTAGATTTTTGGGAGTTGGTTGGCTCTGTGATTTAACTCTTCCTAGGGAGGGTACAAAGATCTGTCACCTTCTAGTATTTTATAGGTTGACTTTCAGCTGTGAAAACATCCTATCCTGATGAAGTCAAATTAAACTGTGCACTTCATGAGCATTTATCAAAGCTGCTGAAATTTCTTTTCACAATTTCTTTTATTGAGCATTAGATTTTTGGGAGTTGGTCTCAACAAATGAGTATCAAATCTGTTTGAGCCAGCCAGAGCATCTGTGTGGTAGTGCTACAAAACACCCTGTCCAGCACCGCATTGCCAATAGTGATTATCCTGGATATCTGAGAATATTTATCTCTAGCACTCTCCTGCTTAAGCTTCAGCCTTATCAGACCTAATTAGGGAATTATTTGCTACCAAGTGCATGAGCTATCCAAATCAAAACAAGTAACTTTAGATAACTTTTATTACAATATATTTATTCTTCCTTCTGTTGCTGAAAATCAATGCAAGTTTTTGATACCTCACTCCTTTCCTCCTTTTTCTGATTTTAAATCTTCATAAAATGACCTTGAACATTAGCTTCAAAAGAAGTCATATGAAATGCAAAAATCTAGACTGAAGTTTTGTATTTGCAGTGGTAAATGCCTAAAAATCTGATCTTTATCGTTCTCTGACTTTTCAACAAAGATAACTAGTCAAAGGGCATCTACTGACCTCTTCAAGAAAGTGTTTTCCAGGTGACAGAGGGTCAGGTATTCTGTGATCAAACTTTATATTGGTTAAATAAGATGTCACCTGCTAGACTTGTTTATTCCAGTAAAGCAGATTTGCTAGTGACACCTGTGCATCTTAAAGGATTATACGCAACAATCTTTGTTTGTCCAGGCAGCTGATAGGTGGGTCTTGTCTCTAACAGGTCCCTAGAGACCAGAGGAAGACAGCAGTCGGTAGGAGGATTTCTGAAAACAGCCTCTCTTCGGAGGACTTTGATGTTGGCCAAGGAGAGAAGAGTCATAGTACATCAGGTCAGTAAACCTCATGGTTTGTGTTTTGTTTTGGTTTTTGTGTGGGTTTTTTTTTTTTTTAAAACTAGTTTATACAATACAACGGAGATAACTTTTGCCTTTTAGAAATGGAAGGAAGTGTAGTCATCTTCCATCTGTAAAGTCCATGCGAGCATTGCATTTAATGAATTAAGTCTTGCTGTGAATTTTAAACCATTATACTCTTAAGCACGGGAAACCAAGGCACAGGAGATAACTAGCAAGTTAAGGAATGGAACCCATTTTTTCCCTGGGTCTTAATCCTAGGACAATCCTAGAACTAGTTTTAATAGTCAGACTAATTTAGAAAGTAGTGAACAGACAGACAAGACAATATGCCTTCTTCCTTCTTGCTTTAATTCTCATCCCTTCTACCTTGTCCAGACATGGGTAACTACAGCTAGCCTTATGACTTGAGCAAAGTTACGTATTTTTCATATGTTTGGAGACTCTTTTGTAACAAAGCATTTACAATCTTTTGTGTTTTCAGCCTATGGCTAACGTTGTATCTCACTACGTAGTGATGCACATTGTGTCCTTATTTAAGCAATACTGGAGAGAATGGCAAGAACTACTCACATTTGTTTATTGTCCCCAAGAGGGACCTTAATGATTCAAACAACTTTTTAGTCATTCAAGGCCACTAGCTAGTGAAAGGTCATTTTTTTACCACTTTATTGAACAATTAAGCTATTACTGAAGACCTGACCATTATACAGGGAAGGTAGATAGCAGAGCAGTCACAGGAGCTGGCTTTTTAACCTATTTGGCTAACATCTGAAAGCAAAAATAAAAGATGGATGGCAAGTAATGGGGCATAGTTCTGAGAGTCAGGAGATCTGCACCTATGCAGAGACTTAAGCTCCCAAATGTTTCTTTCCTCTTGAGATAAAAACAGATGCTTCAAATGATCCTGCGAGACTAAACTGAATTATTTCATAACATGTTTGTTCTCGAGATCCTCATCTGTAACATGTCATGCGATAAATTATTTTCATGGAGAAGGTGGAAGTGGCAGGTGAGACTTCCTTCCTTGCTTCCCATGTTTTCCCCAAAAGACTTTGACAACTATTCCACTACAGGAATGATGTATATTTCCATTTAGCCACTGTAGCAGCTGCTTTCATCTGACACTAACAGCAAAACAATCTTCAGTGTTAAAACTGTGTGCTCTCTTTACTTCTGAGACCACTGGCTGGACGCTGCATCTGGTGAATACTTCTGAAACTAGCTGGATTAATTATGAGACTTGGAGCATAAACCTTTGACTGAAACATTTATGTGCTCTTCAGATCTGGAATTTCTGTGGTCTTGGGAGTGGTGAAGGGATGGGATTTGTAATTCTTTCTGTAGACGGGTCTACTGGTGTTCCTGAAAGTTACCCTTTATTCATGTAGTTCTTTTTCCAGGGCATCTTGTAGATACTAGTCCAGCACTCAGTCCAGATAAGGCAGAGACCAAGAAAAGCCTGGAGATGCCTCGCTTAACAGAAACTTCAATAAAGGATAGGCTGGCAAAGTATCAGGCAGCTGTGTCCAAGCAGGGCAGTTCCACAGGCCTCATTACCATGGTAAGTCTGTTCTTTGGCTTGTGTAGAAGTGAATTTTTGTCCCAACCTGAGACTGGAAAATGATCTCACGGAAACCAGGCTTTTCGAAGATAATGCCACCTTCTTTTGAAAATAACTTTGTGCCCATAGGAGTCATTTCTAATGAAGAGTTGCCTCTACATACTGCAGGAAGAAATAAATATTTGCATCTTTCTGGAATAATCCTGAAATTTTTCCGAGGAATTAATTGCTGGCACCCTGACTGAGGTCCTTCTGAAACATAGCTGACATTCTTTTTTCTTTCTGCATGTCTGTAGCTCTCTACATGTTTGCTGCTGTTGTTGTTTTTTCTTAAAAAACAAACAAACAAAAAACAACAAAACCAAACTCAATTCTGTATTGTACAGTAGCTATAAGCTAGGGGAGACTGAGGCACAGTAAGATGGAGCGACTTTCAATGTCATACAGTGCATAGAACCTGGATCTCTTGGCCTGCAGCTTTGGAATCTCCAGTCAGTTTTCCTCCCTTTTGCTTTTCACCTCCCTTCAAGTTTTCTCACCCATTATCTGAATCCAATTAGACTCTTGCAGTGAATGAATCCATGCCAATTTTGCAGATATTTGATCAGGAAATGAGCAATTAATGAAACATGGCAAAGTATTGCAGCTGAAGAGATTGCAAGAATCTAAGCTTTTGTTAAAAAGTGCTTAAGTACATTTGCTGGCACTGTCTGATACTTTTGCTTAATGATGGGAACTTTTATTGCTTAAGTATGGCTTTTATTAACCGGAGTAATACATTTTAAGAGGATAGGCCTTTTTAAGTTAGGAAACTTGCACTGGAAATAAAAGCCAAAAATGATGGTTGTAAGCTTTGGAAGAGTGCATGCTTCCTGGGTATCTTTGTAGAGAGGCAAAAGTCTCTACCCAGCTGAAATGATTTCTGAATTTCATAGGCAGTGTGGGTCTAATTCTCCAACCCTTGGGCAGAAAGTCGAGTAAACTTCACTGCATGAATGGAAAGTAATTGCAGCCAGTGCAACAAATCTGATTAACTGTTAATTGCTGATTTCTGCATTCTGTTTCTCGCCTGGATTCAGTTTGCTAGATTGCCTTTTCCAGTTGTGGCTCAGAGTGGTAGCTGATCCACTAAATTATGTCCTAATGGCAAGAGATTTACCATAGATGTCTCTTGAGGCTCTTGTTTGCAAATCCCTAATGCTATCAGTTTGAGTGTCAGTCCAAAGTGATGCTCTTAGGATGTCCCATTTGGCAGAATCTCTTTCGATTTTGGCCTGGCACATCGACAAGGGCAGCACATAAGATGGAGCAAATAACGGTTTCTGAGGCCAATGTTTGCAGTGCTTCTGTGTTCCAATAGCAGCCATAACTCTTGGATATTCTCCTTCCCTGCTGACAAAGCAACTAGGGCTCTTTTGATATGGTAGTGTGGTATTTGTACTTCCCTTCTCTTAAAATGTGTCACATCTGTGCTACAAAGGAAAGCCATAATCTGTTCTGGGAACAACTATTTTGAGGGCATTGTGGTGTAATTAGGCTTGGATTAAAACTGATAGACACTTTTACAGTTGGTTAGAGTAAGGGTGAGAAGCAATCATTTCTGTGCATTGCAAGTGATACAGGAAGGGGAGGGAGAGATGATGGACAGCATATTTAGAGCTCTATACATTAAAATTCTAACATTCAATTACATACCTGTTAGACGTGGTTGGTTTTGTGCAGACTTGTTTACAAAATCTGGTAAGATGCTGGTGCTGGCATTTGGCTGTTTCTCTGTCACATTACAGAGAAGATGCCTTGTGAAAGGCACGAGTCTTTCTCCAATTATCTTGTATCCTGTGGCAATGAAAGAAACACGAGGTTTCACTGGATTTTATTTTTTTTTAAGTCTGAAAGATTCTTTTGTGAAAATCTTAAACAAGTCAGTTTGTCAAGAACAAAAATCTTGGTAAATAATAGAATTAGGTTTTTTGACTAGTATTGAAGGAAGGGTAGGATTTGCTTTTATGTCTAATTGTATTTTTCAGTTACACAATGTTTTAGATAGCACTTGTCTTGAAATACTTGTAATTTCAAATGAAAAGTTAACATTTCTGGAAGAGGAAGATGTGGATTGAGCAGGGGAAATGAGAATTGATTTTAAACGGAATCTGGAAGTAGAGAAAAGGGGTTGTTTAGAAAAATGCTGGCATTACCTCCATAGAGTATAGTAAAATTCCACAGCCCCATCTTTTTTCATTAGAATGTATCACTTACCAAGTTTGTATAGCTTTTTATGCCCCTTCCTTTAATTATCACTGTATATACTAGGAATACAGTTTAAAGATGATTTTAAGAAAAATAGAAAGCAAGTACTTTCCTAGGGGAAAAGAACCTGTCAACTTTCAAGTGCTTTATTCTATAGAATGAGATTCAAGCCAGTGAAAGTGAACTCAAGAATTACAAATCTGAGCAGAAGGAGAATATGCCACCAAGTCTTGAGGACTCCATTTCCTGTCAGGATGGGGAGAAGGTAAGATGCTCATGCTGGTGAAGATCAAAGACTTCACTTTAAGTGGAACTAGTTGTAGAAGCACAGCTGATATACTTGTTCCACATGCCATCTAGAAATTGAATGTGAGCAGCTGATAAAGATTACTTACATGCTGCAGAATTCCTGATTTATTTTTTTTTTTTTTTTTTAAACTGTGTCTGAATTATAAGCTAGCAAGTCTCTGTAGAAGACTTATAAGCAGTTGTAGAGACTATCTAGAGACAACTGGAGAGTTGCCCTATCTTCTCAGTAATGGCATGCCTGTAGTGTGGCAGAATTCTTCAATATCACACTTACGTATTTTCTGATGGCTTCAGTAGCTGACTGGGGCTGAAACCTTTCATGGTTTTGTGGGGTTTTTTGTTCTGGTTTTTTTTTTTTTGACTCTGCCATTAATTTTTGATGACTATGATGAAGCCATCTAAGCTTTTTTGTGTCATGTTCCCTAACTGTAAAAAGATGATTCACAGCTAGGTATTTGTTTTGTTTATGGTTTTTTTTTTTTTTTTTAATAAAACAAAAAAGAAACCACACCAGAAAAAAAAACCATGAGAAACTTTGTGTGACGCAAGTAAAAGGAGTTTGTCGCTGTTTCTTCTGCATTTAGTGGCTAAATTTTGATTAAGGTAACTGAGAATGCCAGTTTGGGTTTGTTCCTGGTTTTGAGCTTCAGCTGTAAACTGAGACTAAATTACTCTGTGAATTAGAGATAATAAAGCATGCTCAAGCATTTGTATACTAAACTGGGGACAGCAGACGGGATAAAAGTAGCTGAATAATAATTGGGGTACTGTTTATTCCAGCCATTCTGAACACGTGGCAGCCTAATGCCAGGAGGGCTTTTAGAGCTTTCCAGTCTTCCTTGGGCAAGGGGCCAAATTGTTGCTTTCAGCTGTTCCTTGCTGACAGCTGAGCAGCTTCATGTTTAACTGGTCGAGGCTGTTTTTTGCTAAAAGGTGAGTTAATTAAAAGAACACTTGTTAAATCAGAATACTTCCCTGCTGTTCAATGGAGGATTTGAATAAAATTTCTTGTATTCAGCTGTAATTGTGAAGTTACTTGTTGAGGTGTCGAGATGCAGTAAAGAACCTGAATAGAACATTGTTTGAGAGCCAGGATTGTCCTTTTGAAATGACATGATGAGCTTTGGAAATAAGCCTAATTAAAACTACTAGTAGTAAATGTCAGAAATGTGAATCCTCTGGCAAAAAGGAAACAAAAGAAACTTGCTAACCTTCTCTGTCATTTTTTACACTGAATCTGTGAAAATTTAGTAGCCTGACGTGTGTGACTCTAACAGCCACAGAACATGCTCATGCACTTCCTAGTATACTAGTGTTACAGTTATTTTTTCAGTAGACCAGAGTATGTTAATATATGTAACTTGCTTCCTCATTACCTCATTAATTTGCAAACTTTAGTTGCTTGCAATGGACCTTCCAATCATTAAAGTGAATTAGTGATGATTTGCAGTTAATCTTGTTACAGTACTTCAGTTTCTCAGTGTAGCTATTTACAACTATTTGATTTAATAGCAATAGTGCCAAGTTTAATAAAGAAATATACATCAAGAGCTTTACCTGTAACATGTTTAGTATCTGAAATGGGTTTATATCCAACTCTTCTAAAAAGTTTTTTTTTAAAAATATGAATCTGTTTCTGAAGGAGGATGAACAGGATAGGTCCAGACATGTTTGTCCCAACCTGGGAACAGCAGATTTCTAGTTCTACAAAAGTTTTTTAAAAATTCAGCTGTTCTTCACCCCCCCGCCCCCCCCAAAGCACTGTCTTTGAATGTTTAAATGTCATAGATTTGTCAAATGTTGGAGGGAGCCATGAGATTTCCACTAACTGTGTACTGCTTGGTGTCAAGGGATTTCTGAGTAAGAAAAGCTGGGAGGTAAATCAATGAAATCAACAAGGATTTCTGAAGACTAATAGATAAAGGTGTACAAGCTGTGGGTGTTTGGGAAAACAAAAATACGGTGTTTGTGTGTGTGAACACTTTGGCAGATAATCTGAATATTGCAAGAGCTGTAAAATTATGAGGATGTCTACCTTGCAGCAAGGACTAACGTTCTTGGCAGTCAGCTGGACTCCGCCTTGTGCCTTACAAAACAAAAAGTAGCTTCATGTGCACGTCAGTGTGGCCAGTGTCTTCCTGTTTAAGTGCTTACAGTGTCAAACTGCCTGTTGTGTTACTCAGGCCATGATTATTCAGACTTCAGAAGGTCAAAGGTGCTCATGGTCTAATATTCTCTTGCAGGTTTCTGTAGGTGAGAACAGCTTGTCTTTCCACTCTGGTCTTCTAGAGGATGGCAATGGTAAGCACTGGTTCTCCTGCCTCAACAAGAGTAAAGCATGTGGCTGAGGAAAAGCACTAACTCTGCTCAGTTGTGTGTAGGATGCTTAAGATCAGTCCTGTCAAATGATGAATTTGACCCAATAAAAACCTGTCTTGTACTAAAAATCTGTCCTGTGCCTAACTCAAACTTTGTAAGAATTTCTTTCAGGTTTAGCAGTTCATTTGCAATTGTAATTCTAAGACATCTGTAATTCTTGTTTGCTCTGATTGAACATATTTAAGTGTAGCTTCCTCACCATTTGGACTTATAGCTCTGGCAACTACTACATCAGTCAATAGGCTGAAGTACTTATTAATGCAGGACAATTACCAAGTGTCTTTGATGTTGTCCAGAGATAGACAAGTTCCTATTCAGTAAAGTACTTAAGTACGTTCTCATGGTGCCTTAGCTTTATGCCTAAATTCAAGCCCCCATGTGAGCACTTTGCAGAAATGAAGAACAGTTCCTGGAAGTTAGATGTTGGATCCCTATATATTAGTTTCCTTTACATATCAAATTAACTTTCCTGGTAAATCACAAAAGTAGAATGATCACGTTTAAGTATCTAGATCTAAAGGTTTAATAGCAGATGTTCAAGAAAAAATGTGTTAGCCCTTAGCTGGTAGATTGCTGTTTGGTCTTCCGAGCATAAGCTTTCCATGGTTTTAAAGTCATTGTATTTAACTTTTCTTCCTCCTGTGCTCCCTTAGTTGGACAAAACTTGGAGAACGAGACAGAAGTTCAGAAACCTGTCAGCACAAAGCAGCAAAACTTTGGTTCTAAACCAGCTGGCCAGACAGATGCATCTCTGCCAAAAGCAGTGAAGGTAAAGCAGCTATTTATTCTCAAACATTGGCGATGGTTAAAGCCAACTAACTTCTCTATTTAATATTGAAAAGCCTTAATGCAACCAATGTGGTCATAAAGAGTCTCGCAGTAACTGTATCAATATCTGATCTGTCTTCATTAGACTGTGTTCATGAGGGAACTTTAATTCAGAATGGAAAAGCATCTGAAAACTGTCAGTTTTTCTTCAAAGACTAAGTTTGAGTTGCTTGCTGGGAGTTGCCCTGCTGCTGTTACAACAGCGTGCCCCTGTGACAGAGGCAGTTTCTCTCCCGTGTGGGGAAAAGAGGTTTGAGCAGGGGATCGTATCAGGGCTTGTCTAGGCCTCTTGTAAAGTCAGTGCTCCTGGAGACTGGCACTAAGGTCCTGATACTGCTCTTCAGAGCCTTTAGTGGGCTGGGACTTGGCTTTCCACTCTCCCCTTCCAGCTGTTCCCAAGGTAACTGCAATTGGTAGCAGCTTCCTAGTAAGGGCAGTGCGGTGACTGACCCCACAAAGACTGAGTTTGGCATTCTGAATAGCAAGTCCTTAACGTTACATTTTCTTTAGCGGGAGCTATAAGGCATAAAGCAGATGGAGAACTTTTTGGATAGGAATGTATTTGCTAATCTTATTAGACACACAAACGGCAGTGCTGAACATTTTGATCACACTGTACTTTCTTGTCACGTGTGCTGTCTGGAGTTAGGATGCCTGTTCCCTGGCTGCCACAGACTTCCTGGCTCACTCCTGAGGAAACAACTGTGCTTTTGTTGTTTTCCCCATCTTTGAGAGGAACAGTACTGACCTCACGAAGACCAGTGAGATGTGGCTTCCTAGTGTTCTGGAGTATAAATGCCAGTATGCAAAATTAGAGCTGCCTATAACATTTTTGTAATCTCAGTCTGTTACAGCATACAAGATACACACAACCTGTGTGTCTTGGTCCTCTGTGCTATCTCTTTATATTATTAGAACCATTTTAGATCTCTACCTTGTTACTGCTTTAGATGCTGCACTGCCGAGATAGAAAACCAGATGCTGTTTATTCATGTAAGGTTCCTATTTGTCTCTTCCAGCTTCTGTTTCCTGTTCTTGGTTCCTAACCTCTACTCCTGCCTTCTGCTTCCCTCCTAATGTGAGCTCAACTCTCAGCTTTCTCTCAAGTTTTTTTATATTTATTGGGCCTCACCTTCTTCCTGTAGCTCCTATCTGTAGTATGCCTGGAAAGGAATTTCTTTTTCTTCACACCCCAAAACGCCTCTCCATCAGACATAGGGCTCATTGTTATACAAGTAAGTTCCTCTTCTTAGATGGGGATGTGCATTGCAGAAGCACATGCCAGCACCGTAATGTCATCTTGCAAAACTAAGCTTTCAGGGAGAGTTACTTTTTGATGGGCAAACAAATTGTTGCTGCCTTGCTCCCTGTGGCGAGCATGGATGAGTAGATTTTTGTTTGTATCAGTAAACTCTCATTTTTTAAGATTTAATTTAGTGACTCAAAATTCAGAATTCATATGCAGTTTTGGTAGCACCTAGAAATTGTGGATTTTTTTTCAAAAGGAACTCTGAACTTCTGTTGGCCAAGCTGTCATCATAATTAGAACTTTAATCTACTATAACTTCAAGCAATGCCTTAACAAAATTGAAATACCTGTTAAACTGGAATTAAATTGGCAGCAAACTTTATGGTTGTGACAAACTGACTTCTGCTGGCTCTGTCTTCAGCAATCTGTCCCTCATGTATTGTTAACTTTCATTGCCTAGCTATTGTTTCTAGTCTGTTATAAATAAATTGCTGTAATTATGTCTTCCTGTGACCTTCCTGTTTTTTCTTTAGTCATCATATTTTTCCTTAAAACTTTTTAGTAAGTATGTAGCAGGTAATTCTTTGTCAAAGAAAAGCTACAATATCAACGTGTCTATGGAGACCCGTAGTATGGAGCCTAGGTACTCTTTTACCCTGCTGCTAAAGTAGTTGTAATCAACATGCAGCCTGAGACTACCCATTTTTCAACTGTAAGTTATTTAATTTTTCCTTTAAAGTGTCTTCTCTATTGGTCAAGCTTAGTAGATTCCAAGAATTGAATGGCATCAAGTGACCTTTTTTCATGGACAATGTGCTTGCTTCCTTGATGCTGTCAGAGAACAAAATCTGGAATCGTTCCCATACAGCACAGCAGCGACACTTGACTCCTAAGTATTTAAATTTACCCTTGCACTAAACTCTCAGGAAATTCTCTTAGTGAGCACATAAACAATTTTAGCTGTTTAACCTCAAAGCCCTGCTCACTTTAAGTCTTGAGCAAGTTTGAGGTCTTGAAACCTGAGTATAGTTTCTTTGCGATGGAACTGGAATTGCTTACATATGAAGTCAGAAGTGTTTCCTTCTGCCTGCATCTGTGCTGAGACTATTTCCTCCTCTTTAAGAGAGGAGAGCATTTAACAAATGTGGATTATTTCAAACCGCTGAGCAGCCTGTTCCACTCCTTTCCCCTCCCACCCTCTACCTTTTATTTTGAGGTTATTTCAGCTCTTTTTCTGCACTATTTTTTTTATTTTGATAAGTGTCATACTGACTGTAATCTACCTGAATGTTTCTTCATCATTTTCCTATCAAGAAAAATTGAGGTTGCAGAAATAGATTAGACAGCTTTTTGGGAACTGGCTCAGTCAAAGTTATAACTGAGTTCTAGTATTTTTATTGTTTCTTCTCAACCATTGCTCAACTTGTGATGCTTCAGCTGTGGAATTCACTGGGGCAAAATCTTGGCTCATTGTCAAGCCACAGCAATCCTGTGGGCCTGCCATAGCCTCTTCCTCACTCATTGCCCACCAGAACCCACTCTACCATAATTAGCATTGAGTTGCAGAAAGTGAATCGCTGCAATTTTTCTGAGAACTCTGGAAGCCATGCATGAACCCAAGCCAAGTCCCTTAGCAGTTGATTCATTTTCCAGTTAACAAGCTTTCTCTTCTTCCCGTAGAAATTTCAGTTGCCAATGAAGGAAACCTGTGTTGGGTGTCAGAAGACGGTGTACCCGATGGAAAGGCTCTTTGCCAACCAGCAGGTGTTTCACATCAGCTGTTTCCGCTGTTCCTATTGCAACAGTAAACTCAGGTAAACACAGTGCTCTATTTGGCTGCCCTCTAGGAAGTGTAGCTTTCCTCTTCAGCAGCTGAGCAAGATGCTGTTCAGGCTTAGCTGAGCTGAAGGCAACCACAATCCAGCGAATTGGAGAGGAGCGTAGGAGTGGTAATACAGTCCTAGTTCTGCCAGTGGCTTTTGCACTTGATGCAGTCTATTTTTAAACTCTTAATGTAATTTTATGTGGGGGAAAAATATAATGTCCAACTTTGTAAAGAACTCCTGACATTTGAAAAGAGGATCATACAAACTCATGAAAGCTGTAAGCTTGTCTTTTCTAAACATGTTGGAAGACTGAAATTGAATCTCTTCAGTTAACATAACTAAAATATATACACGTCTCGGTGGCTGTGACACAGAATGCTAACATTTGACTTTGTATTTTCCTGAACAGTCTTGGGACATATGCATCTCTGCGTGGGAACATTTACTGCAAGCCTCACTTCAATCAGCTCTTCAAATCTAAAGGCAATTATGATGAAGGCTTTGGACACAAACAGCATAAGGAATTATGGGCAGGCAAAACTGAATGTGAAGAATCCCTGGAGAAAACTGTCCATGGTGTAAATGCAACAGAAAGTCCGCAAAGCCCAGGAGTGGAGGATGCCCCAATTGCAAAAGTAGGAGTTCTGGCAGCAAGTATGGAAGCAAAAGCTTCAGCTTTGCCTGAAAGAGAAGAGAGACCAGCAGAAACAAAAAAGCTCAAGATTGCCTGGCCGCCTCCATCTGACCAAAGTATCCAAGGAAGTGCCTTAGATGAGGGCATCAAAGTATTCAAACCCAAATGGCCCCCAGAAGAAGAGATTTCCAAGCCAGATGTGCTGGAGGATGTGGATCTGGATCTCAAAAAGTTAAGAAGATCTTCCTCGCTGAAGGAAAGAAGTCGTCCCTTTACAGTAGCAGCCTCATTTAGAACAATATCTGTTAAAGGCCATAAAACAGAGAATTCATCTTCTCCTTCTAAGGCAGGGAGAGACATGTTGAAAAGAAGTGAGGAACTGGAGAGAGAGGTTGTGGTAGACAAAAAGCAAAAGGAAAAGAAGGTTGAGAATAGGAACATCCAGAGTGCTGAAGAAAAAAACGTAGAGGAAGAATGGGAATTGTCTGCTATCAAAACAGTAGAGCGTAACTTTGTAGAAAATGGCCAGGTGAATGCAGAGACAGATGAGGAAGAACACGCTATGGAAGAGCAGGAAATTCCAAATGAAGAATTCCTTGAACAAAATGCTTCTCCTAAGCATTCCAGCTTAGCCAATGTCGTGACTGCTAAGGAATCATCTCCTAACCAGAATCGCAAATCCCAAGATGTTGGTTTCTGGGAGGGTGAAGATATGGAAGATCTATCTGTGGAAGAACAGATCAAAAGGAATCGTTACTATGAAGAAGATGATGAAGAATAAATGGGCCTTTTACTAGAAAACTTGCTGCAAGGTGCTGGGCCTTTTTAAATCGGTGTTTTTAGCTTTAATAAACAGCTGTCCTCCATGAAAGCGATGCTATACTGCACATCGACATTAAGGGAATTCTATGTACAAATTATCTCAACTAGAAAAATACTCTGGAGCCTGCAAAGAGTATATCTAGGTGCATGGAAAAAAGTATCTGGCTGTGGGATAGCTTCAACAGGTAATCTCTGTCCACAGCACGAGAACAGAGCTGTTCCGTACTCCTACTGTCTTACCCTTTTGAGCTTCAATACATATTTCACTAACAATTTACGGAATTTCACTGTACTCGCAATGGTGGTGTGAAACAGGCTTTCTGTAATACACTACTTTTACCACTACAAATGCTACTGCAGTGCTTAGGGACCAATTTCAAAGGGACTTTCTGGCCTGCTTTAAAAATGGTGACTTAATGCACTTTAATACATGTCAAGGGCACAACTGGGATTTTTTTTGATAATAAAAACATTTATGTTTGTGTTTAGTATCCAACAACTACAGCATCTTAAACTGAGTGCAAAGTGATTTTCTTTCTCAAAACTGCCTATGATCAATTGAAGACTCCCTACTCTATTTTTCTCTGTGCAACTGGAATGGTGTGCCCGTAGCTGGAACATATGTATTTTAGTGCTTATCCAGAAGCTGTGCTGACTGACAGATCTCTTTGAGGACAAGTCAACACTTTTGCAGTAGCCTGCAGGGCATTACTTTTGCACTTCATATGCATTTGAAGTGGGTTTTTTTGTTTTGGTTTGTTTTTTACTTGGAGTTCATCATCATTCATTTTAGAGTGCAGATAATATTTTTAAGGCCTTTTGACATCTTTGAAATCCTACTTGTATCAAGCTGCCATACATCTTTTCATTATGGCTGTGAAATTACGCTGCATTGCAAAAATCTCTGGAATAAAACCATCTGAACAGTGAAACTTTCTGATTGCTACCATTGAAGCTGAGTACATTTTTAAACTTGACTTCATTTATTTTACAAATAATGAAATCTTGAACGGTGGAAGGAGGTGCCCTTTTATATTAGCTTTTATTTGTACTGTATTCTCATGAGAATTAGCTCTTAACTATACTTGAGGTGTAAAATATTCTGCTTTCTTAACAGTCCTGCTAACTACAAAATCTTCAATAAAGTTCGGTCATTTACATTAAAATTTAAGGCTGAATTCGTACTTGTTTCACAAAGAGGCGGCATTTTAAAAAGATGGGTGAAATACTGGTGTTCTTATTGGAAGCTGGAGACCAGACAGAGATTTTTCTGGTGCCACTAGGTGACACTATGTGTCCGCTTTTTTTCTGGTTGACAGTCAAATGGGCCGACTGCTCTCCTATGCAAGAGCGTGTGGAAGAGGGATTAGAACAAGATGGGCAAAAGAAATAAGGACATGCAGGTATTTTACACTTCCATTTCTGGCTTCAGGTGATTCTCGGGCATGGTAGCTGAGGACAACTGAGGGGTTTTTTTTCCCCCCTTCCTATAAGCTTCTTTGTATTGCAGTTATCTTCACTTAAGCCTGAGGTGGGTTTGGTTGGGATAGACAGGGCCTAAGACCTAGAAGAAATGCAGGAAGTGTCCTGCAGCAGCATGAGAAAATGCACGTGTGTATGACATGTATATAAGGGAAGGAGGGAGAGAGAAGCGAAAAGAAGCCTGCTATCTAGCTGGAAGGTATTAGCACTTGCACATCATGAGGTGTACAACCTACTGCTAATTCTTCTTTCTTTTTAAGGGAGAAGTAAGACTTGATTTGTACAGATAGAGGTATTGCAAAACTAAGAAAGCTGATGTGCAAGCACATGCTGCTTTCTGTAATCTTTCTCTCTTCCTAGCAAAATGCATTTTGTATCAGACTTCCTCAAACTACTAAGCAATTGGAGATCTTTCTGACTGGAAATTGTGCTAAGTGTATTTTTGAAAAGGAAGGGAAGAATATTTGTTGTGGACTTGGATTTATTGAATAGGCCTACTACTTGTTTCTTAGGAATGCAGTTGAATTTTACAATGCATCCCCAGTTTACATGATACTAAAGCAATACTGGCTGCAGTTACCAGAGGTTTTAATGCTATACATCATTAGTTCTAGTTAAATCTGAGGCATCTGTGAGTCCCTGAGATACAAGGACCCTTACTGTTCACTCAGACTGGCTGAACATCTTCAAGGAGAAATTAGCACAAGTGGTACTTTAAAAGTCGTTGATTAAAAAAAAGTGAACAGATCATGAACTAGCCTGTCCTGAAATCTATTAGTTATCAGAGTATTTGAGTGCTTAATGGGCCGTTTAATTTGCTCTCAACTGGGCAGATGCCCAAAGAGCTGTTCTATGAAAGATGGATCATTTGCTACAACGTACAAGGAAGTTGATACTGATCACCTTTATGGAGAGTTTGAGAATCTAATTGAAAAGCTTACACAAAGGCTAGGCTTTGTTACTTGGTAACCCTCATCCCAAGATGTCAAGTTAAACCACAAATTTTTCTGAATTTTTTAAAAGCTATAAGGAATATCCTAAACTTTGCTAATCAGTTTACCTCTCGCTCTCTGTTTTGTGCTTAAATATTAAACCACATCGCTATTAATATTAGTAAAACTAATCCTTGGTATCTTACCATAAACTCTTCACATGAGAAGTTGCACTGTCCTGCTTGCAGCTCTGGGGCCCTTCCCTTCAGAGGTGAGTGAAACGGGCTATGAGCCCGTCTGAGGAATCCTGCCTCTCGGGGGTGAGCGGGATGTGGTTTATCTACCGGAGTGGGGTAGCAACCGCCTCCGCAGCGTTCAGGCGGGGCTCGGCGCCCGCCTTCCCGGGGGAAGAGAGCGGACTCCGCTCAGGAGCGCGTGCTTTAGGCCCCATTAAAGACTGTCTTGAGGACTTTTTTCAGTCAGAACAACTCGTCTCTGTTAGTGGAAAAGCCCCTGAAGGCTCGGCAGCCCGTGACGGGCCGCCTTCGCGCCGCCTCCCCTCAGCGAGCGCTGAGGCGGCGGCTGGGGTGCG
>NW_009215035.1:0-666 GCF_000690835.1 Fulmarus glacialis
CAGTCAGCCCTCGCCCTCCCCTCATGGCCTTGTCCTCTCCTCGTTGCCCCTGCTCTCCTCACAGACCCCTCACTTCTCCAGCCTTGCCCCCATTTCCCACACAGGCCCCTCGTGCCCCTTTCTCCCTCCTTTTCCCAAGGAAGGTGACAAGAATTGGGGGGTGTCTCTTTTTCCGTGGGGGTGTCCTGCAGCGTGGCCCTGCGCGTGCGATGTGTCAGCGGGCGCACATGCCTGTCAGCGTCTGCTCACACCTCCTCTCACCGGAGAGGAAATGTTAAGGCAGCCTGATAGGGTGTGACTAGAAATTAAAGAGCTGAAATTAGGCAAAGGGAAATTTCAGCTTGGTTATCAGGAAGAAGAACTTGCTTGGCGGGAGGTGTCTGTGGTTGTGCAAGAGCCTCCCTCCCAGGGGTATCGGCGTAAACCTGGCTGTTTTACGCAAAAGCTGGTAGATGACAAAACTTGCGCCAGTCCATGGGGATGGAGGGACGGGATGTGCCCTCGGCAGAAATCGGGGAGGAGGCATGAGGCTGACTGTCCCTGTACATCGTTTTGTCACTTACTCCGGGTGGAGTTGGCTCAGGACTTGTTACCCGCTAACAGCGACCAGAAGGCAGCCCTCGCTTAGACCCCGATGAGCGTGGGTAACATCATCGGCGGGGTGAA
>NW_009215035.1:679-4563 GCF_000690835.1 Fulmarus glacialis
GGGTGTCACGAAGGGGAGAATTTGGCCTGGTGCCTATAGTTTGTGCATAAAAACCTGGCAGCCTCACAAACGTTGCAGAGCAATCTGTGACCTAGTTAACCAAGAGCTATAGATTCTGTGTAGTATTCGATTGTGTTTATCATATCTTTTGTTATGATGGATAACCAGCTTGGAGTGAATTTTGGTCTAGTAAGAGTTGCCAATAAGTAAAATGCACAGATTTAATTAAGTGGAGTATAAATTTCCTGGGTTTGTTCTCTCACAGAGGTGTAGGCATTCAGCTGCCCCAGGTTGAACAGGGAAGGAAGTCAAAGAATAACACACCGAGGGCTTTCATCCGCTATAACCTGCGTTTTAAAAACAAGTTTTTTAAAGCTCCCCTCCTCATATCTCTGTCAGTCATAAAACAAAGGCTGCACCGCTGGTAAAATTCCAACTTCTCTGCCAGGCAACCAGACACAACACACCCAGGGGTGCTGGGTTTCTTTATGATCCCAGGCATGATTGAGCCATCCTTTCGTTCTGCATCTCAGCTGCAGGGTATTCGGAATATTCCAGTACCCAGCCCTCTCGTGTGCTTGGAGTTGCAGAGCGTGTGCTGGAATATGCTGCAGACTCCCGCTTTCAAGGTATGCTAGGGTAGCACGACATACCCGTGAATAACCCAGTTTCCACTCTGTACAACCAAATCAAATTGGAAATCAAATTTATGAAAGCTAGTGGAATTCAGTCCTTTATTTGTAGTTAATTATTTTTTAAATATAGGATTATTGCAAGTTGTATGGATTCAGCTCCATCTGTTTATAACAGCCATAATCAGTGCCGGGTAGCAGAGTTAGATTTTTCAAGGATGAGAATCCATAAATACTAGTTTTATGCTGACAGCTAATTACTCTTCAGACAGAGCCCTTATTCCTTAAAAGCGCCTGCACTTCTATTTATTCAGAAAGAGAGAGAGAAACAACTACGGTGCTGAGAGATGAGTCTGAATGTGCAAAACGGGATGGTGGTGCAGCTTGTGGAAGAGATAAGGTGTGTCCTCCTTTTGCGAATCGAAAAGACATGAGGAAAACAAATGGAGAGGTTAGAAGACAAATGCTGTGTAAAAAGAAATGGATGGGTAAAAAAAAAAAATTGCAAGGAAGAAATAAGTCAAGTCATGATACAGCGTTTGGGTTAGCAAATATTCTTCGCAGATGTGAGAGATGCTAGCAGGTAGTGGGTTTGCTGGCCGTTTTAAGTTGTGTGCAGTAGCAGCAAGTAGCTTTTCTCTCCTTCCAGAGCTTTACGCCCTCTAATTTGCTAAAATGTGTTCCAAACTGTCCTGATACTTAAGGTCTTTTTTCTTTTTCTCCCCGTAGGCCATTCTTACAGGTCAGCACCTATGTAACAGGGAGGATGGATATGGATGGGATTTGTTGCTTCCCCCTCCCCATCTGTCTGCGAGAGCCTAGATGAAAGCCAGGAGAAAAAACTGGTGCATGATCAAAGAGTAGGGCTGATGCCCAACCTAGAGACTTGGAACTTTCTATTTTCTCGTAGGACCCTTCAGTCTGAGCAGGAGTCCGAGCAGACGTCTGCTCTTTCCCACCCAGCCTCTAAGCTGCTTGATGCTTCAGCCAAAGAAGAGGGTGTGTCATTAGTTTCTTGGCTGTTAGGTGTGGAAAGTGTCGGCCAATGTAGTCCTGCTAGACTTTTTCTGCTTAAAAGATAGTGTTGTCCAGAGTGTGAAACCCACCGCTGTGGTGTCTCCCACTTTTCTGCTGTTTGGGGAAGCTGTGAGCAGTGCTAGGGGCACCGGAGCTGTTTGCAGATTAAGGAGTCTGGCCGGGGGTATATCTGCCTCACTCATGGGCTTTGAATGCTGTGTTTCCTAGTAGTGCAGAAAGGAAAAGAGGTGGATTAGCGAGTTGAAATGGCATGTGGAAGTCTGTTAAAAGAAGTAAGTACTGCAATGAGCTGAGCTGACATGTGCATGCGGATATTCTGCTTTGCACTGGTGGGTAACTTAGCAGAGTGGCAGGCTTCTTAGGTTCGACTTACCTTTTAAAGACAAGTCCAGAGTCAATAAGCAGTTGTTTTCCTGAGAAGGAAAAAAAGAGAGCACCTGTGTTGCACAGACTGCTTACTGCAAAAGGTCGTTGGTCACCTGGAGAATAGCCTAGGATATACTGCTGTGTGTTACTGTGGGCAGCTGAGTACTGTGGGCACTCTGACCTTTTGAAGAAAACTGCAATAAAACCAAATAAAATCTCCCCATGCTACAGCTTGGGAAATTTAAAAGGGCCTGGGATTATTCATCTTTTAAACTGACCTCTGAAAAACGTATTAGTTCTGTAATTGATCAGTCATGCATGGCTTCAGGGAATAGCTAATTTTTTACATGTGCCAAATACTAATCACTGATGTTTTAAAAAAAAAAAAAAAAAAAAAAAAAAGGAAGAAAAGTGGTAGTAGTTGGGAAGTGACTGCAGAAATGCCACAGTGGGATTCCATATTTATTTACTGTCAACAATTTCCAGATCAAATTGGCTCAGTGAAAAGTCAAAATGATTTCCCCTCCAACAGCCGCTACTGCAAACTCAGCCTCAGATCTGGAAAAATCAAACCGTGTGGTTTCTGCCTTTTGCATCATAACCAGTAATAAAGATTTTGCTGTTGAAGCTGAGCTGACAGTTTTGCTGATGATGGATGAAGCAAAACAGACTGCTTCTTGCAGTACTGCTGCTTTGTTGGCTTCATGGGTCTCATAGGTAGGGAGGTGGTGGTGAGAGAGAACAACAGTATTTCTCTAAAGTGTTTTTATACCAACTCTACTAATGCCGTCCAGTGCTTAAGGACAACCACTGTAACCAGCTAGACCAGAAAGTGTCCATCAACAAAATTAAACTAGCTAGCTTACTTCCAGTCATGAGATGTGAGAAAAATGTGAACAGTGAAAGAGATTTGCTGGTTTTCCTTTTCTTCTTTGGGTACAAAAGGCAAGTTTCCTTGCCTGATATCTGAGAATACCTAATACCTTAACTTGACAGTGTCCTTTGTCCCTTTCAAATAAGGGAATGTGTCAAATTCAGGCAGGCTTTTAGTCCTCTGCTAGGATTGTACCCTTGGGTTTGACACATGCATTCATTTCCTCCGGATTAGTAATACTGAAGCCTATTTGTTTTACAGTGCAGTTCTCTTCATCCTGGCTTTTCTTCCTGTCTCCACCTTCATTTGCCTCACCTTGCTGTCTGCTGTCTTTTAACACAGCTATAAAGATGTATTTGCTTTTGAAAATCAGACCCCAGGGGGAAGAAGGCCATCAGAGTCTGTGTACATAGTTATCCTGCATCACTCTGCAGATTAGCAGGCACCTATTAAGTTAGATCAGTCTTTTAAACACAAATATCTTGACAGTTTGTCACTAAAAGATAATTGGCAAGAAACGGGAATGTTATCAGGAGCTCCACTTTTGCGGAAAGTTACTTGGTGTTGGTTGCTGAGTTCCCTTTGTGTGGTTTTGACAGTCCTGACCAGTGATCCCTTCCGCGATGAAAAAGCGTATGTTGTTGGGGCAGAGCTGTGGAAGTTCTGCTTGTTCTCCTGAATTTGTGCCGCAGCCCTGACCCCTGGTGGGAGAAGTGTCTGGTCAGACGCTCGTTCCGTCTCGCACACCTTCGTGGAGGCAAGCTGTGGGTATTCTCAGGGGATTTTAGATGGGTGCATAAGCACAGGGAATGGGATCGTGATCACCAATTTATTGAAAGCAGGGCTCAAAACAGTCCTCAGTTTGAGTTACAGTTGACCTGTTGGTACAATGCTGTGAATCACATTATCGGATCGTCCCTGAGCCATCTCATTTCTGAAGCTAGCAGTAAAAAGGTTTCAGACATCTCCCTTTC
>NW_009215035.1:4590-10397 GCF_000690835.1 Fulmarus glacialis
TACACTGTGCAATTTCTATTCTTCCATTTTGGGAAAATGCCTTTTCTTTCTGTAATCTGGGGATGAACAGTACTACAAGTAAATAATGTAATCCATCAGTGGCTTCAGTATGTGAGTTGCACCACGCACAGTTCTGGATGGAAGTGCACCTCCCGTGCACGTCTTTCTCACTGAGACCTGTGGAAAATGTCTAATCCTTTGTGCGGATCAAATGTAAAATCCAGAGACTTCCTACAGACTTACTTTGGGTGCTGGGGGTAAAGAAAACTGTTCTCAGTAAAATACTCATTATAATGGACTAGAATGATGATCTCAAACCAGTCAGGTATACTGCGATCAGATCATAATTCTTTCTCTGGGGTAGAAATACCTTTGCAATGAGAGAATTTCTCTGCAGTTTGAAGCACTGGCTGGCTCCAGGCTTGCTGGAATTTTCCTTTGCTCCATGCTCCTTCTTGTGCATTTATTTACTGAACCTGTGAAAAAGGGTACTATACTGTAAATCCCACAAATGGTGCATACAGTGTATTTTTTGCTTCACTAGCCTCTGGTGGATTCATGCAAACAAAATTTAGACGTAACCTGTCTCAGCCTCTTTCAGCTGTAGGGTATACACTTAATTGACTAAAAATACATTTGTTCTGTTGGCATAATGCGTGAGTATAGAAAATACTTCACATGCTGTGATCCGTGCTACAGTGCTGCCTGCGTTAGAGATGCCAATGATACCTTAGTGCACGCTATTACTGACATTACTCGAGCTGAGGGCATTTTGGAATTTGGAAGTACTGTGCAATTTGAAGACATTTGTTCTTATTTACAGAGTCTAGCACTGAAAGCACTTGTTCCACAACAACTAAATTTGGTGCGAGACTAGTTTATAAACTGCCGCTTAAAGACAATGCACTATTCGCACAACAGAAAAATTGTTGGAGTGAGTACTTCTCCGGGCAGATTACAGATAATGACTGAATGCAAGTGCTGGACATGGTGAAATGAGTTTCCAGCACGCACACAGGGTGTTGTGCAGAAGCGCCTACACCTTGCTGAATTATTTCAGTAAATACACATAAGCTCTCTGAAAGTTCTCAAATATTAAGACAAGGGGTTTAGGGCAGGAGGACTGGAGCCAGGTAACCACATTCGCGTACCTTCAGGGAGCAGGACCGAATGTGGCTGTGGTCTAAGCAGGGGGTTGCGTAGCTGGGGGGCTGTGCGAGGTGAGGTGGCCTACTGTGCGTCACTGTGTGGTACCAGTGGTGGTACCACTGTGGGGGGTGGGCCAAGCTCCCGTCACCCCCCCGCTCTGCCATCAATCTGGGGACTGTGTGTATGCCATTGTGCAAATATTTACTAAAAAGTAGTCACCTCGGTTAAGATTCCATCTTTCCAGCCAAAATTAACTTTTTAGTCAAAGATTAAATCTATCCCTTAATGGGAAAACATTTTTGTGTATAGTGTTCTTTCCTTTGGATCTGTATGCAAGGCTTTACCAGATGATGTTAATCAATCATGTTTGGTTTACTCTATTAGTCTATTATTGTTTAGATTGTTTATCATTTTGTTTTGATGTTTTTGAGTATGTTTTTCAATATTTAAAACGATTCAGGTTTTAGATGAGAGACTGGGGGGGGGGGGGGAGAATGTGTCTTAGATCAGTCTGTCATTTAGTTCTGAGTATAAAACTGGCATGAAGCTGTCAAAAGGAGAAAGCAGGAAAGAGTAGTCACTTCAGTGGTGGGAAAAGGAAATCTTGTGCTTGGAGCATTTTAATTTTTATACTTAGGAAAGAGACTAAATTTACATTCCCCAAAAAAGTACTTTTCACTGAACGCCGTGAATGGATTTGGCATGAGGAGCGAACACACTCCCATGATTGCTGTCGTTACTGCGTATCCCCTTGGCTCTTCAGTTCATCATATGACACAATATTTTGGAAGGGCTCCAGAGAAGCTGTCATGGGCAGTGGTGTCAGTGATCCGTGCATAATGCGAGTGTATTGTGCATGATGGACCCAAACCGTTGTAGGAAAGAGAGCACAGTGGGAACACTGAAAGACTGGATAATAAACATCCTCTATTTATGGGACAGGGATGTTACTCATTTGTACTCTTACTAAAGCGGGCAGAGCTTCTACTGTTAATTAGAACAGGACGCTTGCTCCCGGGTTCTGTTCCTGATGGCAGATTCATCATGTCGCTATATGGACCCAGTATGCACCTCTGTAAAATGGGCACAATTTTTTTATCCCTAATCCAGCAAGCTAATATGAGGCAAAACTGTTCTCTCTCAGGCACTTCAGCATTCCTGGGGAGGACACTGGAGTGCAAGTAGTAGCTAGAGGTTGGACTAAACTGAAGTGACTTTAGTGCTTCCCTTTTGCATCTAATTATCTTGACAGCAGAGATGCAGAGTCCTTTGTGCGTGTATCTGCTGCGTACTAGATCAAAGGAGAGACCTCGGTGCTGTTTAAAAAGGGAAAGTGTGCTCTTAATGCTTACTTCTTCCCTTAGCAGAAGGGTAATGGAGCCTGGCTTTCTAGGAATGAGTCCTGTGAGCTGAAACCCCCATACGTCCTTACATCCCCCTCATGCAGTTTGTGACTTTCCCCATCCCTCTGTTTGTAGTTCCTTCGGTGTCACCCACCCCTGCCCGGTGGTGCCTGTTGCTCTTCCCAGTGTCCCCCCTCAGCTATGTGGGCCAGAGGCAATGATCCAGCTACGCGTGCTTGGTACCTATAGCTGCCTGCTGCTCAGTGGGCTGTGGCTTAGCAGAGCAGGAGTTCGTGCTGCTCTCCTGCCTTCAGTGGGGCACTCTGTGGGTGTCTCCTCCAGTCTGCTGGCAATTTGCACTGAACTTCAGTTTTTTTGTGACCTTTGCCCTCTGTCAAACTCAATTGAAGTTTTCCAGCTCAAAAGTTACTGGGGAGGATGGGCAGATGACAGCTGAGCAGAAAACAGTTCTTGGGTTTATTTGAGTTAATTGTTCTGATGGTTGTGATTGAGTGGGAGCCAGGAACTCATTAGTTCTAATCTGGCCTCCAACACTTCTATTGCATGGCCATAGAGCTGTTGTTATATTTCTCTCTCTCTATTAGTGAGTAGAACGAAATCCTAAGAGTAAGGCTGCAAAGAATAGTAAGTGCAAGAGATTTAGAAATTCTACAGCATCTCATTGTGCCAACAGCACTTGCACAGGATGATGATATACAGTGAAGCTATATGTTCAGTACATCCTAGAGAATGTCTCCTCTCTAAGAGCTGGTACTTGCTTCGGAGGAAGTCAGTGACAGAACTCCCGCTGATTTATGGAGCAAGATGGCTCTGAAGACTGTCTGTACTGAGAATTGGAACCATGTTAGTAACATCCAAGCAAACCGTATTTAAAACAGGGTTCTTGCTCTAATTGTGTTAACATGATTTCCCTGGGCAGTAAAGAAAGTGCATAACCATGTACTTTGCAAAGTAACAAAAGATAATTATAATGTAATCACATTTCATCCATCCTGAAACCCTCCTGCAGTCTGGGTTAGCCAGCCCAGCTCACAAATAAAATGCTTCCAGTGGAAATGTGGATGTTTCTGGCCCTTCTTTCACCTGAGCCTCCATTTTGCTCTGGAGTTATCTAGGAAGAACACATATTTATGTTGGTAGTTCAGCGTTGTGCTAGGTGAACCCAAACAAATCCTTGGCCGATTTCTGGTGCTGTTTTGGCTTTCTTGAAGGCCTTCCTCCAATACTGACCCCATGTTAGGATTCCTCAGTCTTGAAACGTCATAGTTGTATTTGGTTATCTTAACCATCAGACATTTGTTCTGTGTGTTAGTGAGCCCTCCAACAACCAGAACATTGTTGCTGCTGCGTGTGGATCTGCCCACTCTCATCAGTGGCTGCACAGTAGAATAATTCAAAAGATTGATTTTTGAAAGGCAACTCCTTGGCTGGTGTGGGATAAAGCAGTAGGCAGCTGTCTTCTGGTTCTTTCACTTCTGGATTTCAAAGACCTAAAGAAATAAAATTTTGAGTTGAATATTAGGGTGAAATTTGGTAAGCGGAACAGAGTGGAAGCTTGTGGCTTGGGTCTTGAAAGGAAGCACGGCCAGAGTAGTGCTGTGGGAGCCACTTCTACATTGGCAGGGACGTGGAGTCTGTGACCTAGGAGCTGCCTTCTGTCTCTAATTTTGATGAACCTTTATGGTTCTTTTCTTTAGTTTATTACCCAGATCTCCTAACTTTCCATTTCTTGCTTTATTCTTTCAGCAGTTCATTAATCATTGTTGTATGATGACTGTCTAGTGCAGTGCTGGAATAATGCCAGGGCCAAGCCCTGATCCCTCTCGTGATGGGAGGTCAGGCTAAATGAAAGCGAGTCCCCTTCATCCTGCCAGCTGAATTCTAACATTGTTGTAACATCCACTCCACCAACTTCATTTTTTTTTAAGATCCAGTATTTGCAACCTGATTTTTATGATTTATTGTTGACTGAGGGACTCTTGGAAGAGTTTATCAGCCTCTGGCTAATAAATTTGCTACTGTGGTCCAAGAATTTCTTATAACACTTTTGTAAGGTGACAACTCTGACGTGAGGCTCTAGGAAGGCTGTGAGCAAGTTTCTTGTGTCTGTTATTAGCTATTACCTTTGATAAATTATTGGGCTAATCTCTGCTGACTACTTAATGCTTGAGAATTGCTCTGTTCCTCTCTTCAGAAGTTCAAATCACAAGTAACTCTTGAAAGGGGAGAGGACAGCAACGCTCCAATCTGTCCCTCCGAGCAAGGACTACAAAGACAGATGGGCAGCAGGTGAACCAGCAAGAAATCATTAAACTAAACTCATCCTCCCAGATCTCTCCTGTTAAGCCATCCAAGTGTGAGATAAAGCACGAGGTGTGCTGGCAGTTCTCGACTTCCCTCTTTTCTCCTGTTCCAGCATTTGGACTCAGACAAAGACCGTTTCCAAACAGATGTTTCTTCTGCTCCCTAAGTCTGTTCTCACAGTGCAAAACAGGAACGATGCAGGGTAACTCTTGGCCTGTATTTACATTTTTTCTTTCTTTCTTTCCTTCCTTCAGTTATCCCATCTGCTTATGACTGCTTTTTGAGCCCTTGAGCCATCCATGTGTCAAAAGCAATTCACGCTTTGCCGGTGCTGGGAGGAAAGAGGCAGATCAGATGTGTGGTCCTGAAATGGAAAGAGGGAGACGTGTATATTGAGCCACTGAGTGAACCTGTGACCATGCTAAGTTTTTTTTCCAATCTGAAAGGACTCCTTTTGTATCTTACAGTGTGGGTCCCATTCCCTTTTCCAGATTTAAGGGCCTAACAGAGGCCTGTTCAATCTGTTTACGTTGTCATTAGCCAAGGTTGTACCTCGAGCCGTGGTGTGAACCAGTTCCGTTTATCCACCTGGCTCCCTATGCTGACTTAGCAGCTCCAAGTCACTCATGTTCCAAAGCATCTTGCTGTGTCCCAGGCTGAGAAACCTGTTCCCAAAAGAGGATGTGGCTGATTTTGAGGGTGGGCTTCACTTTTTAAATCTGAAAACGCTTTGGAAATGTTTCTTTGGCTGAACTAGAGCTCTTCAGCTGTCCAACTTGGGCTGCGGAATTCAGAGCCTTACACAGAACCCCAGCCTTCTGGTGCATCATAATTTCCATAACCGTGCTTCGTGGTGACTGTCAGGATATTTCTGCTCTGGGCGAGGAAGGCTTTATTTGCTTGCCTCAGGACAGCTACGTGGCAAATTTATGCACAGAAGCTCTAGTCCCTGTTTAGTCTTTCACTTCCATAGCCAGAGAGTATTCCTGC
>NW_009215035.1:10428-15452 GCF_000690835.1 Fulmarus glacialis
CCACATCCAAGGCTCAGGAGTACAAAGCCTCATATCTTCTCTGTTTTGTTTCTTTTGATAATTGATCAGTTCAATGTCTGTCCCACAGGCTGCCAAGCAGGTAGGCCTAGTAGGTTCTAGAGACTTTTTTTTCCTTTTCTTTTTATTATTTTCCTTGAAAAAGAAAAGAAAAATGTCCCCACACACTTTTTCTTTTTTTCCTTCCCCCTTGCAGTCTGCCCATTTTTGGTTAGTTATCACTACAGCTTCTTTTAGAGCATCCCCCTGGGCTCTGGCTCTCCAGAAATGAGAATCCTGTGCAGATGGTATCTTCAGTTAAAGAGAAAATTACGTACCTTGTCATAATGCAGGTCTGGAAAAACAATCTTGCTTAGTGTTTGTGTTTCTATCCACCTTCCCTTTTAACGTGGGGATATTATGGTGAGGAGCTGATGGATTCTGGCCCGAGTGTTTAACTGATCATTGTACATCATTCACCTGGAATGTTGGTCACTTTTAAGGAGAATTTGTAGTCTCTGTGTAATTAGGGATTTACGAAGACCGTGTGCTGTACATGTTTGAAGGGACGTAGTTGAAATGTAAGAGTCCTCAAGGCAGCCTAGAGGTATGTCACAGTGCCCAAAATCTTAAGAGCTAGGGGAATTTCCTGTGTGATTTATGCTGCAGGCACAAAACTCAGGAGGGGGACTCTGAGGTGACATTTGAAGAAGCACAATTACTAGGTAAGTAATTTTTTTCCACTTTCTTCCCTCAAAGCATGCTGGAATGAAATAGTAGTCTCTAAGAAAAGCCATTACCAGACTGTCCAACCTAGAGTTAAAAGGACTTGAAAAATCCAAGTAAGTGTCACACAAAGTGTATTGCTTGCTTTCTGGGTCCGCCTGCCGTCCTTTGTGCATGCAAACCCTGGCAATAGCTGTCGAAAGAGTTGTTGCGTATTTGACACATCTCCTAATATGCAACTTTGTTAGCAAAAGTAATCTTGTGAAGTGAACCATTACATTAGAACGTAAAGGTAATGATTTGTGACATCGCAGTAGTGTTGGGGAAAATAGTTGCTTGATGTGCCTCTGTGTGTGTGAAAGTCTGTATATATGTATTTGGATATATGGTACCTTCCAAAGTGCAGCACGTACGGTAATTCCTGAAACTAGCATCACGGTAAATTATAGCACAATGTGATGATAGTTCATAGGTATATTTTAATACTTTTAAGTATGTAATATTCTAATATTAGACTATTATTACCTAGTATTCCAATATTTTACAAAAAGAGATTGGTTCCCTATCTTCCGTTGTTACTTGAACACATTCTGATATCTTCTACTTTGAAAGCACTTTTAAGTGCTACAGATATATACTCGCAACTTAAATTTCCATTTAAGAAATTTGTTTTGCGTGGGAAATCCGAATGCATGGAAGCAGTAAGCCAGAGCTAAGGTCAAATTCTGCACAGTATCAAAAAAACCCCCAGTGTTTTATACGGACCTTAAATTTCTTTTCTGATTTCCTAACACTTACAGATGTTGCTCAAAGAGGTACTTCTGCCTTCATTGTGTGGTAATAACAAGGGAGATCATAATTATTCCTATGGTTTTAAGCTCATCTTTCTTGAAGTGTCCTCTCTACAATTTTTAATCTTTCCTGTATCTCGCTGTTCGCTTTCTGTATATTTGCTGGCACAACATCTTCACTTTCATCTGCATCACACAAGCTATAGTTAGATTTGCTCTTTGACACTGACCCCAGGTTTTTTTGCAGCATGCCAAATTACCTTTTGAGTATCCATCTATGGAAGAAATCATCCCTCAAATTTAATAGGGTCAATTCCTCTGGCTAAGACTGCCGGGTGCAAACTGGACATCATGGATTGCCTTTTTATGCAAGTTCTCTAAATCTCATGACAGCAGGTGCTTGAATAGTGGTTAGAGGTAACAAGCTTAGGACCAGAAGAATCTTCATCGTTTTTATTGCTGGCCTTGTTGTACAGCGTCGGCTTCGGTCGTGCTCTGGAATATCGTATGTTTGATCAGTTATAGAGGCTTGGAGGAAATACGAAGCTGACAGCATTAGGGTGGCTGAGAACACAAATACCTTTTATTTCTATTATGCCATAAGCTTTGATTCTGGGAAGCGAAGGAGATGAGACTACAGCTTTTCTCGTCTCTTTACTAAATCACCCTGTGCTTTGGTCTAGACTTGCAAATTTGTTCTCAAAACCACTGTCGTCCTCTTACAGTCTAGCATCTCATTAAGAAACTAACTGCAAAATCAACTGCTCTTGCTGACATGTTTCCTGATTTAGATGCAGCTGGATCCAGCTGGGTCTTAATGCCTGAGATAGTCCTGTCGAAGGATTTTTTTTTTTTCCCCCTCTTGACACTGTTAAATCTAGTTGCATTAGGAATTTAATTAGGAGTTAGTTTAATTGTGTTTTGAGCTGTTCTTTCTCCCATTCAGCTTTCCTAGCAGGGGCTGTGAGTCAGGAAGACTCTTGAGTTCTATTTCTGTCCTTGTCACTAACACTAACGACCTTGGACTATTCTGTGCTGGTTTTTTTTTTTTCTTTTCCCCCAGTGCAAATCAGGCTTCCAGTCCTGCTTTTTTCCTGATTGTGGTGGGGAGAGAGTGCTTACCTCTGCAGATCTGAGCTCAATAGCTCTCCTTTACTCAGCTGGACCGTCTGTCTGGGAACAGCAAGCAAAAGTTGAAACTTTTTTTTATTGCAACTTGCTGGAAGGTGCCTTGTGGCTGTCTGATGGAAGGTGATTTCTTCTAACTTCATAAAAAATTCCTCCATTGCTTCCAGTGATGGAGATCAGTTTTCTGAGCAATGGTCTGCTGTGTCTTTGGCTATTGTGCAAGAGAGAATGAGCTGTGATAGTAACTGATGTCATAAAAAAAATACCCATGCAAGTTTGAAAACAAGCTGCTGAGACTTTGCCAGAAAAATCTGAAGCAAAGCCCCACTCACCCGTTGTTTGAATTACTGTTATATTTACTTATAGATAAAGCGACATGTAGCAAGTAATTCACAATATCTATCTACCATCTAACACTAAACAATCAGCTGATGTATTTACAGTCAGTAGGCTGACAAGTTTTCAAATGTTGTTTTAGAATCTGTTATAAAGAGCTGGAGCTCACGGGAGGAGTTGTGTACTCAGGCTGGTGCTTTGGGCATGGAAACATGAGCCTTTATGTTATGTTGGAAAAATTGGATAGAATAGTGGCAAAGGCAGCTGTCAAAGAGCTGAGGCTTTCCTGGGCTTTGGGTGTCATTCCAGAGGGTGTATTTGCAGAAATTTGCTTTTGAGGAAGTGGGTTTGCGACAGGAATCAGTCTTGTGTTATCTGGGAGGCTAATCAACCTCCTGTCCCGTTACGGTTGTGCGTATAATCACAGTGTTCGCTCCCACAGATCACCTCTTTGACTCAGAGTTATGTTACTTGTTGATGCAGCTGCAGCAGAATAATTTGCACTCTCCTGAGTCAGGGACCTTGCCCAGGTACCTGCACTTCTTGCTGCCATATTAAGTCATCACTGACGCCAGGTGCATGTAGACAGGAGTTGAGTTGAGTTTTGACCCTGCATCTGCCACTGCCACCTCATGCAAAATGATTCTGGGTCTGCAAAATCATTGAGCGAAAGAATATTGAGTACGAATTCACCAAGTGAACTCAGTCCCACGCTGTTTAATACCCTTTGGTTATTTCTCTTTATTATGCCCAGTGCTCTTTGAAGAAAAGGATGAGGTCTGTGTTGCAGATGGATAAGCTAAGGCACGTGGTAGTGGAAGTTGTCCAGCGGGTGTATGAGAAGGGTCAGGAATGGAAAGCAGAGAGGAAATACCTGTCCTGTTGGAGTCGATGAGATTGTGTTCACTTGGTTTTGCCAGGGCTTTCATTTGGTAGTAACAGACTCAGGTTTTACATGCAGTCACCCCTTTACCATCAGTTAAAAGAAGAATGATGCTTTATTTAAAGTTAGAGAAATGAGGTGATGTTAGATTAACACTTACCAAGTGAGACTCTGTAATGGTTATCGGTTGTTTGAAGGCCTATTAAATGAAAATCTCTGCAATTCACTTAATGTTTTATTCAAAGATGGAAGCTAACATGGATGCTATAAAACAGGCAGGTTAGCTAGCGTGTCTCTAAATTGCTCAAGTTCCTGTTGGGATCTATTGGATTTACTGTAATCTTTAATTATAAAATGTAATTACTTTAGAATGGATTATCAATGTTGGTGTCCGTTTCTGTGGGTTGCTTGGTAACGTCTTTCATGTGCTGAAGCACTATCTGTTCTGCGAGTTACAGGCTTTTAAACCCATGAAGTAAAAGCCTGTGGATATTCGTGTCTGCCTAAATGGAACCTTTCAATCAACTGGAGTTAACGCACAGCTTTTTTGTTATTATTTTGCTATTACGTAAAAACATTTCGAAGGACAATGTCCCAGAGAAGTAGCCTGAGAAGTTGCTCAGCTTGCTATTAAAGGTTTTCAACTAAATTCTAGCCTTTCTATAACATTCTGCCATGGTGTTTGTATGGATATTTATATCTCTGTGTGATAATACTAAAAAAAACAGTAGATAATAAACATGGTACTGTTTCATTACCTTTCCCGCAGTCAATCCTGAATTATACAAGTGTATGCAAGTCTGATTAGAAAAAAATACCATCCATTATTCCAAATATAAATGGCTTATCCTGATGTCTTCAGGCAGACTGCTTCTTCTGTCTGCAAGACTGACAGTTGGTTCCTTTTTTTCTCTGCATCTTGTCATCTGGCAAATTGTTTTTTACACAGCTGGGGAAAATATATGGCATTATACTGCAGGTTAAAAATCCAAACTAGAACAGGGCTATTTTGGGGTAGCAAGAAGGTTAGATATGGGAAAGAACAGGTCCTAGTTTTGAAACGGATATGACAACTAATCTTCCTTCAGTTGCAGAGAAAGGAAAAGAAACCTTTCTGGTAGTCTGAGGTGGGAAAAAACAAGTAAGAAATACAATAGGGAAAG
>NW_009215035.1:15474-25224 GCF_000690835.1 Fulmarus glacialis
ACCACCCCCCCTTTTTTTGTTCTTGTTTGGTTTTTTTTTGAAAACCCAAACCGGGAATTTCTTAGATAGCTTAATAGCTAAATATTTGAAGGGGAGTTGAAGAAAGAGCCACAAAAGTGGTTATCTTGTGAAGATAATGGCTTTGTGTAATGTTCCTTGGAAGTTCTTGAAAGGGGCTGATTGGTTGGTATATTTAGATTTCATCTTTTAAGCATTTACTAATTATCCCAGCCTAGATGGATAAAACTAATCAAATAGCTGTTTGGGAATGCTCTGCATTTTGAAATCTTCCCTGGTAACAGGAGGGCAAGCGATAGTGTGGGGAATTTTTTTCTTTTTTTCTCTCATCTCTCTGCTTTTTGCAAATACATCAACCCAGGGATTTTCAGTGGTTTAGTTATTACATATGTTAAAGAACATCAAATTTGTACATCTCTTTAGAGTGAAAACTCTTCCTTGGTCAAGTTTTTATCCTGAGCCCTGTTTCTTCATTATCTGGATCACAGAACTTGCTAAATGCCTTTTTGTTCTGAATTCTTCCTGACTGCCTTTCCACTGGAGTCTGATTTTCCATAACCTCAGGTTCCCTGAAAATCAGTAAAGTGGTGGCACTCTGAAAATCAAAACTGTAGTACACGTGGGCAGAAATTGTAAATCCCAACTGTTCAATATCTCCCATGTTACTGCCTGGGTGGCATCATAAAAGCCCTGCCGGACCGAGGAGCAGTGGTGCCTGCCTGTAATATGTCATGTAGCGTGAGCAGAGAGGGAGTGTTATCAACTTTGTTGAAGCTTTTATTTACCGAGTCTGGAGTGGTGATTTTTATTGTGTTATATGGCATTGGATTGGATTGGAAAGACAGTTGCAGATCTCAGAAAATGTAAGAATTCTTGCTGAGGTAAACCATGTTAGAGCAAACAGAAATGAGAGAATGGGCAAAGCTGTGGTAGCAGTGTAGGTGCTGTTGTGGTGTGCTCGTTAGGCTTAGCAGATGGAGGAGTTTGGGGTATCAGTGAAAACATTAAATAGTTGTATGATTTCCTGCTGCAGTATTTGAAGGGACACAAGCACTTACTTGTTTGGCCTTTAAACAAGAGTATTTAGAAAACTGACTTATAAATAAAAATATTTCCATACATTAAATAAGAAAATGCACGGAAAGCAATTTTAACCCAGCCTTGTTCCACAATGTTTTTATGCGATCTAAATACCGCGGTGTTGTGAACCTGCACAGTTGTAGACGAAGACCCTGAACCAGCAAACAGCTCGGTGCAGGACTTTGAACTCAGCACCTGGCTCTGCGTGGTCGCAGGCTGCTGTCCGTATGAAATACACGTGGGCTTGAGAGCAAGATCTTTTTTGGGTTTGGATGGGGCAAAGCACAAGAACAGGTAACGCCCTAAATGATGAAAGTGATAGTGTGGGTTTTCAGAATTCAGTTTAGTTACTTGTAGTTGATTTGAATATATAATCATCTAGCTGGGTAGCTGAAACTCTCAAAAGTAAAAAGTGACTTACAGATTATAGAAAAGAAAGAGCAATCTGACAAACTTGATTATAAATTTGGAAGTCTCTGCTATAAATTAGCTGAAAGCCAGGGTCATGAGAATTTCATGGCCAAATAGATAATTGTCTATTAGATGGCAGACGGCACACCGGTAGGAACAAAATCTAAAATTATGGATCTATTTCCATAATTTTTGTGGTTCTGATGCCATTTTTCAAATCTAAAATGGCATAATGTTAATGCTGGCATATTGTGATCTCTCATGACTAGAATGGCAAAAAATACTCATTTCTAACCTTGGCGACTCATCAGGAAGCGGACTTAAACACGACATTACGTGAATTTCCATTTTGCACCTCTCGGCTCCATCCCCTTCTGTTTCAACCCAGCATTTGGAACCTCTGTCAGAGAAAGCTCCTGAAAGCTCCATCTCAGTCCTCTGCATGGTATATAAATGTGGAGTCCCCACTTTTAGAAACTTGATGAATCTCTTTAGTGGTTTGGAAGTTGTACTGCTAAATTTGGATTGGAAAGACAGCTGCAGAAAGCCAGAATGGGCAGAATGGCGCAGATGCTTTTGGCTTTTAAACTTTTCCAGTTGCTGCTTTTGGACCCATCGTTAGAGAGAGGAAAGCTTGATCTTGGAAAATGAAAGGGTACCACATTATGCATCTTCCCTCCCAAATATAGAAAGTTCAAAAGCAGTGAGCAAAATTTTGTTCACATAAAGGAAAACTGACAACCCTTCAGTATGACGAGGCAGCATATCCAATCTCATCCATCCTCTGTCTGCCTGATTATCAGCTCAGGACAAAACAGAGAAGGAGAGTTCAAGACGCTGCAACCAGTACAGCACAAGAAATGATTTTGTAGTGGAACCTTTTGCAACACGTGACAAATGCAGCTTAAATGGTTGAATAGGCAAATTAAGAAGAAACGTATTTATTCAAATAGTTCTTGGGAGTCCTGTATGGAGCGAGTCACTTTGGGGTGTCTGTCAGCAGGCCTCATGCAGTTCCTCCTCATGTGAGAAGACAGAAGGAGAGGAGGAGGTTTCCCTTGTAGGATATAAGCAGCTGTTGAAGGGAAACCTGGGGTAGTTTTCTTGCCTGTCATGGAGGTGTCTGCAAACTCTGGATCCCAGAGAGCCACCTGCACCAGTGTGGCAGAGATGCCTAGGTTTCTCGCATGCTTTGAAGAAGAAACTTCGGACCTTCTGGAATGGAGGGGTTAAAAATTTGAGGGAAGGAAATAACTTTAAATTTCATACTCAGCTTAAAATGAGGCTGATTCAGAATTACAACGTTGGGAGTTTTATGCAACAAAATAGAGTCATTTCCACATCCTCTCCACGTCCAGGCTCTCTATGTGCCAGAAGGGTGGGTCCTCCTTCCTCAGCTCTGATTTAAAAGAGAAATGAACCAAATAGATTGCCTAGCTGCTTCCTTTCTGGTGCACAAGCCCTATCGCTCACTGTGGGAAATTTGTCTTTAAGGAAACACCATCTTTCCTGCAGTAAGTTTCAAGATCAAGCTCTGATACATAGAAGCATTTGCTTGGTACCATCAGAGAAAGCCCAGAGTTCCTCAAAGATTTGCCCTGTTACGTTAATGAAGAATGAGAACTTCCCATTTAGAATAATGCTACCACTGAAAAAAACCCCAGAGATCTAGCGAAAATAAAGTTAACACACTGAGTCATATGATTGAGGCATGTTTGAGTGAATTTTGTGGAGGGTTTCTCCCCCTGCCACCACAGTCATTATTTAGTTTCCTCGGAGCAGAGTGCTCTAGTGACTAATTCATCCCACACTGAGTTTTTAAAATCCAAGTTGACTTTATTTGTTTGTCCAACATTCCTTCTCCTGGTGGTGTTGGAGTCTGAATGTTATCAATCAGTTCAGCAAATGTTTATCCTTGTCCGTATGACCAGCTCTGTGAAACTTTACTTTGGAAGCTTGATGTTTAAAAAGTAGAGGGGGTGGAAATCTGGTGGTGTGGCTTTTTGTGTGTGTGTGTGCTAATTAAGGAGGATACTGCCAGAGGCTTGCAATATTGGGTTTGTGAAACAGCTGGAGGGAAGGACAAAAGTAAGAGCTGAAATAACAGTAGGAATTTCATACCAAAGTAACCTGCATATTCTGATCCTGAAATAGAGCAGTAAATGCTGTTGCAGATACTAGACGGGGACACTCTGTGGAGGAATGATTTGTTTTAAACTGTCATTTTCTCTTAAATGTCTTGTTTGAGTGAAGCATTTGAGAAGACTCTTATCTTTGTTGAGTGGCAGTGGAGAATATTGTTGATTCTCTGAAGCTGCCTTCTTCCCCTTTGTTATCTGACTTTTTTCCAAAGATTGATTCAAAGAATGTACAGGTCACTGCGATGCTGGGGCTGAAACTGCTCAGAGCAAGGCTGTGTGAATTATAAAAGGGAGCTTTATTTAAGGCACTCCTTAGAAGCTGAGAAGTCCCAGTCTCTCCTAGCTGCAGAGAGGATACTTGTAGGTTTAATTTTTCCTACCAGCTGGAGCCAAAGGGTCAGGAAGACAGAAAAAGCTGTGCTGGTGTGTGTGTGTGTTGGAACTTGCACAAACCCGCTGCCCTGCAGTCCTCAGGGAAAGGTTAATGTGCTGAGCCTGGGCAGGACAGTTCAAATGTCCCAAAAGGAATTGTTTGAGTTGGAAGGGGTTTCTCAGAAATCACCCAGCCCATCTGCAGGACTCTCTTAAGAAAGCACTTTGAGTTTTGATAGGAAGATAACAAAATGTCATGGATCTCCCCTTTCTCCTTTATGAAGGTATTCTGTTAATAACTAGAAAGAAAACTTCTGTACAGTCCTTAAACAAAGACCAATTTCTTCCTTTGCTCACCGCAGTATTAAGTGCATTGTGTACCTCAGTGGTGCTGCTTTGCCAAAGTTGTATGTGTAACTGCTGCAAGGTGGGCAGATGGTGGGTGGTTTAGCAGTTTGATCACGTTTAATTATTGCTATCATAAAGAAATGCAAAAACTCAGAAGGTAACATCCCTATACTTAGGGATATATCAGCTTTGGCCTTACATTTTTAGCCCAATTTAATTACCATTCTGCAATACTGATACTCCTTGAAAACAGTGAGGAATTCAGAGATGGAGGCATCTTTCTAAAATTCCTGCTTGGTTTGCACAGCCTGGGGGAAAAGTGGACTCTCAGTGTGTTGGATATTGTGGTACTTCTGAAATGTGCCGGTCCCAAGTTCTGCACTGGGAGTGATGAGTCTGAGACTTTAGCAAACTGCTGAATGCAGCCCCATTCATAAGTGTTCAGTGCGAATTAAGATTTTATAATTAATGGGCCATTGGTTGCCGGCTTTAGCAGTGAATGGGAAACTCCCATTTGTTCCCACAGCTGAAGCTCAGAAAACTTTCAGTTCTGTTAAGCGCTTTCATTCAATTTTTCTTTTTACAGATGATGAAATTCGCTTGGGATAACTACAAACAGTATGCACTTGGGAAGAATGAACTGCGACCACTGACTAAGAACGGCCACATTGGTAACATGTTTGGTGAGTTCTGAATCAATTTTAGTGCAATTTCATTGCATTTTTTTAAAGGTCACGTGTCCATGTCAGTTCCTTTCTCTGCAATGCAGTGAGGTATCTGTAACAGCTTTCATCTCTTTCCCCTTTCTATTTTTATGAAGTGAGACTTTCAACACAGGTCCTAGGGATTGCCTACTCACATTCCATAGCTGGGAATCTCATTCCTACAGGCATTTCTCAGTGCCCAGCCTGTATCACCTCTATGTACAGATCTAGCACCAAACATGTCTGAGAACAGTGCTAAAACCAACCAGTGTCTTTATTAAAACATGAAGTCAGTCCAAACCTGACAATGCTGCTATTTGTCTAAGCTTGTAGACGTCAGGACCTGACCAAACTGAGCATTTTCTCTCTCGTTTCTCCACTGTTGAGCAAGATGTGAATTCCATGAAATATTGAGTGAGTGAATCAATATTAAAAGCTCTTTATACTATGTGCTTACTGGCTTGTATAATTTTACTCTTTAGCAGATTACCTTTTTTTATGTGAGCCACTTACATAATTTCAGTGCTTGTTCTGGTGGGATACTTGTTGACTTTCTGGGATATAAATTGTCTTTTTCCTCATTTGCACTCAAAGCATTTCCCTGCTCTGCTCACTCTGCCCTAGCTTGGCCTTGCCTGCACAGGTTGTGCCGTGATGAGAAGGTGCAGAAGGTGGAGGAAGGCCAGCAGAATCTGCTTTAGCAGCCCTTTCCCACCCCTCCTCAGGGAAGGCTTGCTGTACAGAGGTCTCTCGGCTTCTTTCCGCAGGACTTTGTTTTGCAGAGATTATCTCCCAGAGTCCTTTGCAGAGTTCTTTAGTGGGCATATTATCTGTGAGCTTTATTTCCTCAGGGCAAGGGGATTGGACTAATACAGTATGAAGAAACACTCCCGTTCCTGTTTTTGCGCTCTTTAGGTGTCCCAGTCCCTCTCGACATCAGATACATGACATGGGTGTGATCTTTCAGACAGAAGATGTGGAGATCTACTGCTTTGTGTGGAGAGGCCTCCTACGCAGGCCTCATTAGCTTTGGGGAGCTGTGAGATGTGTGTGAAAGTGGAGGTTTGAAGGTGGAAATGGCATCATGTGTCTTCTAGGATGGCAGCAACCCTGTTTAGCCTCTGGACTGCAAGGGCAGATGGCCCTGATGGAGATGGCAGAGGAAGGCCTGGCTTTTAGTTTAGCCACAGCATGGGGAGCAACCTTGGTGTTCCGCTTGTGGTGCCACCATCAAGTCCTTTTATTGCCCCAGATGAGGCACTTGTCTCTTTAATTGCTGCAGAAGTACCAGGAGAGTTAACTCACATCTGGTTGTGCAATACTGGAAGTTGCATGGAAGCTGCGTTAGCGATTGCTGGGGTATTTGGAAGAAGCAGTTTTGGAAGTGTGCCTTGTACTAGCAAAGGCTGTGTATGACCAGCCACTGCTCTTGCCCAGGCTCACTTTGTCAGGAACAGTGATTTGGGTTTGTTCGTTCTTTGCCTTCCTCTTTCACTGCCCCAAGAATACCCAGGTTTCTTACTTGGGAATTTGCATTAACTTCAGCACCAAGTTAAACATTTTGCAACTTTTCCATTCTGGCAAGCTTGTCAAAATTCCTCAAGGAGCGTGCCTGTAAACAGACAAAAATATTGAAAGCTTTTAAATGCATTTATCATGCTAAAACAATTGGCAGTACTTACGCCTGTTTGTAGTGTGCCTGTGAACACTCTCAAGGAAAATGCTTTGGAGCACAAGGATTTGCAGACGATTGCAGAAAAAAAGCTACATGGTACATTTCAGCCTCTTAATAGGCTTTTCCTCCTTTTAACTGAGGCTGGTAAAGAATGGAAGCATTAGACAATCTGTGGCTGCAGCCCTCTATCCCTCTTGTCTTCAGAGACTTTTAGAGATTAGGACAGGGCACTGTTCGCCTTCTTCATTGTTGCCCATTCCCCCTCCTGTCACATCATGCATCTTTTTATTCCAAACTACAGATGTAATGGAGGCAAATCGGGTACTCTCCAGGCTGGAGGTGTCAATATTAAGCTGAGATTTCTCTGCAGCTGCTTCCATGTGGGAGGGAAGGAACCTCTTTCAGGCTATTTTCAAGTATGTTTGCGTGCATGAGAAGCAATCGAGTTCTTGAAGGGTGATATATTTTCCTGTTGTGGATGTGATGCTCGCTTGTAGCCTAGCCTTCAGTTTAGCAGCCTCACACTGGGCAAAGCCCGGGAGCTGCTCTTTATCAAATATCTCTCTAATCAAAGTAGAAATACAAAATAAACATTCACCTTCTGCTCCTACAGAGCATTCTGCTTCTCTTAACAGCCATGAGCTAGCATCCCTCCCCGACAACTTGCCCGCTACCTGAGTAAGTGCTAGGCTGCTATGTACACTGGAAGGCGGCGTTCCCACTCACTTGGACTTTGATCTGGTGACTTGGTCTTATGTTCCTGCTTGTGATTGATTCTCTCCAGATTCTATTCCTAGGGCATCAATTTCATTAAGATTCTCCCATGTTCTGGACATAGCTTCTTTGTACAGAAGTCTTCTGATTGCTGTCGTTTATAATCATTGCAACTTGAAAGCCCTTTCCTTAAACCCACTAGCTGTAGTTCTTTCATGAGCATTATTTATTCATCCGTGATGCTTGTGATAAGATGTGCCATGCTAAACATCCCATCCCATGCCCTCCAGTGGGGTAAACATGTCTTAGACTTGCAGCCATTTCAGATGTGTGATGATTTCTCTGGAAATTATGCCATGGAAATGGACAAAGCGCACTACTAGGGTGGAAGGATGATCTCTGTTAGAATAAAACCTGCACCACAATGTTCCAATTGAATGACTGCACAACTGCGGAGTTTTCAGAATTATCTGCAAAATTTCTCTCCGCACTGAAGTTAACTCAAGAATACCTGCAAAGTATCTGGCCACTGTTAGAATCGGGCCTGAAACATGCTTGTTTAGGAGAACTATTTAAGAAAAATGGCACAGCTGGGCTTCTGGCTAAGGGTGAAGGCTAGAGATCTGCAGGTATGTATTCTGTTCCCAGTGCTGATCTAGTTATTTTAACCCTTCTTACCCCAGCATCTCAGCATTCCTGTCTTTGGTGTTGTGAGCATTAAATTAATTGATGTTTGCAAAGCATGTTGAATTCCTTGGAGTGAGGCTGCTGGAGAGGGCAACCGTATTATGTAGCGCGGCACTTGAAATGCACCTGTCACTGTGATATCCAGCATTAGATAGCTGAATTATTATTCTGCCCGCTCCCTGGGTCTGTCATAGCCACTTATTTTTCTGACAAAATGTTTTTAAAATCCTGTTAGCTTTACAGAGTTTCTCTAGCTACGGCAGAGTGAGCTGGCATCTATTTCTGCTCATGCATCAGCTGAATTGTCAGTTACATTTTGATTGCACAGTCTTTTAACAATGATAAGGTAAGAAGCCTGATTTTCAGATATCTCTTGAAGTGTGCAGTGCTGGCAGCAGAAGAATCCTTCTTTGACTTATAACCTGAGCCAATTTGCTCTGAAATCAGTGACAGCAAGTAAATATGGAACCTTACTGTGCTGTTAGACAGTCATTTTTCACCACCTAACTGCACATTAGTATATTAATTTTAGTATAGACATAGCAATCCTTAACTAGGTTCCCCCCCTTTTTTCCTCTCTCCCCACTTGAAATCACACCTAAAATTATGAATTGCCTTGTCACAGCCATCGCGTCTCTCAGCATATGCTGAATTTGTGCATCATTGTGAGGCTCTGTAGCTTTATCTGATTTGAATCCATGTGACAACTGTCGCATCTAGGACACAGCCAGGTCACCAGAATTGGGTGGCCAAGATCTGACAGCAACTGGATCTGAAAGATATAAGGTGTTTAGAGTAAAAAAAAACGTGTAGGGCCGTCTATGTTGTTCTGTGTTTGATTGCTTGGTGACAGAGTACACAGGGCTATCTGCACAGGCTGGATAACAGTTCTTGGAAAATCAGTGGCTGCTTAGACTGTGTTTGTGAACTCAGCTCAGACTTTGGCCTGAACTGTCCTGACAGTTTGTTTTGAAGACAGGAGGTCATTGGTCTCGATTGCCTGGAAATAGTGCTATTTTGGCTCTCGAGGATAAAAAAAGGGTTTGAAGTGGCTGGGGAGGAAAAGTAGTGGCCACGTGAATATATACAGAGAGGCCTCTAGAAAGTACCAAGTTGATTGTCCTGATATTCAGAAACCTTCAGGTTTTTTCTCCCTGGCGAATGCAGTGCAATCCTATCACGACTCTCACTGCACTGTGACACTGTGACCTGCCCAGTCTCTGATCTGGATGGAGATTCAAGTAACATCTCCTCAGTGGGCTTACACCACCAAGCTCCTTTCACAGGAACTTTTGACAGCAGCCTGAGTGCTCTTTGACCACCACCTCAGGTGCTGGGCCCCATTGGACACAAAAGGCTCCACGTCCCAGAGTTAGTCCCTTCGACTATCCAGTCTTGCCTGTTGAGCCAGACATTTTCCAAATAGCTGCTTCCTTCATCGGTGATTTAGCTAGGAAACCATGAAGCAGGCAGGAAATGTGCCCACCTCAATTAGAAGCAACAGGAGTTGATGTATGAATATTTAACATGGGAAAGGTAATTGGATGAAAATATTAATTTAGCAACATTCTAACTACCAGAAGAGAAATGGTAACCTCCA
>NW_009215036.1:0-2034 GCF_000690835.1 Fulmarus glacialis
CTCCGGAGCCCTTCACCTCGGTGGCTTCCGAGGGTGGCTGAGGGGTGTGCAGCGCCAAAGGAAACCACCACAGCCAGGAAGAGGAGTCATGTGTGGTGAATGAGTGGTTTAGAGGCTGCTCAAAGAATCACTGTTGAAGGTATTAGCAGAAAGTGATTTTAATAGAGATTTATAAAAGCGCGACTTAGCAGAGTTCGATGGCAAGGTCGAACTCTATCACTTACTACACGGATGAAGCGTACAAAGGAAAAGAGTATGGGAAACTGAAGAGTCCTTGGCTGTGTAAACACTACTTAGCAACAACTAAAATATCAGTGTGTTATCAGCATTATTCTCATACTAAATCCAAAACACAGCACTATACCAGCTACTAGGAAGAAAATTAACTCTACCCCAGCTGAAAGCCAAAACCAGGGTATCGTGTTAGAACTGAGTTGGGATGACTTATACAGAGGCCGAAAATTAAAAAGGTTAAGGAAGACCCTCCCGTTGAGTCACGAGGTTCAGAGAAGACCTGGCTAGATCTACCCCTAGTCCCAGACTTGGTATATGTCTAAGGGATTATATGCATTTAGCAGCAGTCTAAGGTTCATTCACAATCTTAAGATAGATCATAAGATTTTAGCAAACTATATTTGCTAGCAGGTACTTCCATCAATTCACACACGCACGCACATGGATGCAAAGATGGATGAATATACAAAAATATACCTGTTAAAAATCCCCCTCGAGTTCAGTGAAACACTCACGTAAAATGTCTTGGCATTTCTCAACGGGCGAAGGGTTGAGCCTTGAGGAGTATTGCAGCCATGTCCCATACCAGCTGGCGATGGTCCTCCGAATATCGCACAGTTTGCAAGCTCTGAGGAGCATTCATCTCAGAGGGAGATGCCGGGCGCAGCCCGCTGCGGTCCAGGAGAGCTCAAAGAGTCTCACTTAGGACGACCATTTATAGGTGCGCAAGATGATTGACTTCAATCATCTATAAATTTCCATCCTGGCCACAGTCCAAGGCGGTGGTGACTAAAATTCTGAAGGTTTCAGTGTTGTTACAATTGAGCTACAACTCAGATAAGATGGCACCTGGGCCATGCGGAGTTTCTGGTATGGCCAAGGAGCGCTCAACCGCCAGACTCAGTGCACCAAGGCCAAGGTTTCATGGGAATTTCTGAGATTAACAAGCGGCCCAGGAGAAGCAGGGGAATGCACCACCACATCATGGTAACTCCTACTGCTTAGGAGGAAGAGGTGGGGTGGGAGGCTGTACACTTAGAAGTCCACCCATGTAACTGCAAGTGTATGCACGTAATGAAAACATCTTGGGGTTATAGAAGGGTCATCAGAAAATTTTAGTTGTGTGTTAAAGTTTTGCAAGCATCTAGCACTGTGGTTTATCTGTCCTATTGTTGTTGTTGTTCCTGAATGAGTAGTTCCAATACTGTGGCTTAATTACATGTTATTAACAAGTCAATAACCCTCTTTGATTATCATTTGGTTTACGTTAGGCGAACTGAGAAGTGTTTCCCTATGACTCCTTGTCCTGTTTCCAGTCCTGCTTGCTGCATCTTACCTTTTCCCAGTTCTGCCTTCTTACCTGAGACAGTCATTTTACAGTACAGACTCCCTACATCTTCAGGATGATCTGTGATTAATATCTTTCATCAGATCTTACCAACAATCTTTGATTATTGATGTTTTTGACTAACAGAACTTGAGAACTTTTGAATGGCTGATTCATGGTGAAAACATTAATGAACAAAGAAACACTCTTTTTTTTTCCAGTCAGAAACTCTGAGTCTCTGACAATTTACCACAAGCCATATGGATCTTCTAGTAGGAAGAACAATTTTAACTGAATTATGTAACTATAAGAAGAGATCATACAAAAATTATAACTCAGTTAACAAGTCAATCAAAAGGTATAAATACATAGAAAGACAAGCTTCATTTATGTGAATGAAGATACTATATTGAAAAAAGCTTTTGCTAAAAGGACCAGACCTCAATTTAAGGTAATTTTTTTTTTTTTTTTTT
>NW_009215037.1:0-41595 GCF_000690835.1 Fulmarus glacialis
ATTCTATGATTCTATGATTCTATGAGGGACAGATCAATCTGTCAGACATTTGCAAGCACAACTGGGGGAATGGATATTCCATTTCAGATATGACAACTTCCCTGCTCATAATGAAGCCCAGCACAGTAGGACCGAGATTTCATAAGTAAGCATTGTTACGCAGAACAGGACTGAAAAAAGGAAAATTCTCCTGGGCTATAATAATGTTACTATTAATTTGTTCAGTGGCTTGGAAGCAATCTCTAACCCCTAAGCCTTGCAGAGGTAGTTCAAGAAGAGTAAATCATATTTGTAAATTAATTTGTGCAAAGCCTCACATTACAGTTTTACTAGTGATGTGCCAAATCTCATTTTTGCTGTGTCAAATAAGCTGTAAGCTGGATTAGCAATAGCTTGCTCTTGTGGGTTTTTTTTCACAGAGGAAGACTTCTGGGATTTCCACTTCTTTCTGAAACTTCCTGTACCTCAGACATACCATTTGAAGGCTTACACTCCTGCCTTCAAACTGATACTTGGAACATTCATATGGGCTCCCACTCAGTTTCAATGATATATTGGAAATTAAAACTCAATGTATAAAAAATTCCAAAACATTTTCCCTAATTATTTTCCCCCAACTATCCTGGACATTGTCACTTATCTTGCTCCCAGCTCAGTGGCAGCATTAACATTTACATTTTTGTCTGAGGATGGATTCACATGTGTTCTTCCCAAAACTGTTTCTGAGCCTGACAAAGTCTGATGAGGAACCAAAAGCCATTTGGGATGGGGAGTCAGTGAGCTAAAAGACAATTCTGTTGTATTAATTTTTTTTTTCAGACCAAAAGGAGCTAGATTTCTTTTCTGTAGCAGCACAGGAAAAGAGGAAAACAATCTTGACACCTAGACAAACCGTTTAACTAAATCCCTCTTCCCATCTCAGCTATGTAGCATTCAATCCATAGTAACTAGTAACAGTCATCCAAGACTCCTCTGCTTACTGAACAGTCCTTAAACCCAACTGTTGATTTCAGTTATATACATGTTATTATACAAAACTCACAGATGCTACCACATAAAATTACAGACAAACAGAAACAGATGAACATATAGATAAACGCATAACACACATTTAGATATGAGGAAGAAGGAGCAAAAATAAAACACAACACAAGCTCTGTTCATTATTCTGGAACTTACCTGAAAATAGTTGTATAAATAACTCCCGTGGGGAAGGGAACATCTTTTCTGAGATCTGCTATGGAAACTGCAGTATGGTTGTGCCATCAGGAAGCTTGGGTTCTGATCTGTTCCAAAAGCAGAGATGCCACAGAGATCCTGTGGCAATGAAACTTGCCATTCACTTGACAGGTTTGGGATGTATGCTGACGGGGAAAATGCAAATATTGAAAAGTTTAATCATTTGTTTTCCCTGAGAAGGAGAGAGATATGTAAAATAGCTGCTTTTTTTTTTTTCCTGTCACTTCTGTTAAGCAGTGGTACAAGTGCAAACCTAAATTTTACAGCTTTGTTCTGAGGGCCTATTTCCTCTCTGACAAACACTTCTGTGGATTCATTTTTGAGGTAATGAGGTAATGTGACCTTATGAACAGCAAACATACACCAAAGGCAACTTATTAAATCAGCTTAATAAAGATAATACAAGCAAGGTTAATACAATAATTCAGTTTAATATAATATTTGTCATTTATGGTCTACATGCCAGCTGATAACAAAGCACCAAAGTCAAAATAAAATTTCACCTAGTGAAACCATTCAGGGTTTGACCCTGCAGGGTCCTGAATGTGACGGAATCTTTTGTGTTGGGCAAGGGAGGGTATAAAACGGCCACATTAGGGAAAACATAAAGAATCATGCATGTTATAAGGCAATATAATGTCAGCAGAGGGTTCATTTCTGGACAAAGAACTCTCAACTTTTCCCTTTTGTCCTGGCCAGCCAAAACCAGGACACCCTTACAGCTAAATCCCATTCTCATGTCCACAAGCGTAGGCTGAGAGAAAGAGCAGGACGGATGGATTTACTTCAGGCCTCAGTACCCGGGAACAGAATTTGACCATGCATATTGGTGAATGAGATCTAAAGTATAATTGCCGCTTGTGCTAATTGACTCCTTCGTACATCAAAGCTACATGAACGAATTCTTTCAACCACATAGAGAATAGTGCCATTTAAATATTTGTTTTGATAAATGCCTTGCTTTGGAGACCCTCACATGTTGACATGAAGCACATGCAAACTAAGAGACAGTGTTCGTTCAGTGAAAAGTTTTTCTCAAAATAGGCAATGAACATAAGGTGCGAGTAAGAAAGAATGATCCTATTTTTACAAAGGGGTAACTGAGGCATTGGCTTCCTGCATTTCAAGCAATTCCCTTCACCCCTAACTTTAACAAAATTACTCTAAATGCTGATCAAACAGCTGACTAGCTTCTGCTTTTGTTTATAAAAAAATTAAACTAAGATACCTCAAAAAGTGGAGTCACTCTACAAATCCATGAGTACCTGAATCTATACCACCGTATGCGCAGTGGTAGACAGAGTACCTGTTACTTGCTGTAACTCTCAGGCTCATAATGAAGGAATGCCCAAATGCTATGTGACCTCTGAATGGTCTATAAATGCGCAAATTAAGAATTTCCATAAATCAATAACCTGTGTTTTAAAATGTGTTTTTGTCTTGCTTGTGCTTGTGTCAGAGGAGAACTGAGGCTATCACCAATTTATTAGTAAAACCATCAACATGGCAAACAAGGATCTTGGTGTCACATTGCAGAGCTCCAGGTGATTGTGGTGATAAACAAAACAGCTTCAAAATAATACAGCATACTTACCAGGATAAAATCCAAATAAAATGTCAGGTATTTCAATTTACCAGCCCTGAGGCATTTGTCAAGGCAGTGTTCAAAACACTCCCTTCCCACCCCCACCATTTTCTCTTTACAACCTGTTAAAATAACACTGTCTACAATTACAGGGTCATTTGTTATGCATGATATAATAGACTGCAAATATAAAAAGGCATTATCATTACTTTTGTCCTTTGTTCTTCCAGGCCAGAATATTGCATAGTTCTTTACTTTGACATTTATTGCTTTTAGATTGGTAATAGAATGGTTTGTGTTGCTCATTATCTTGAATGATGATAATATTAGAGTTTGGGGAACCTGCTTTCTCTGTTAAGTAAAGTAAAGGCTTCATATAATTTACGAAAGGTTATTACTGGACAATTACCCACAATACAGTTCAAGTCTAATAAACGTTAGCCACATTCACTCTTAAATACCACATCTGTAGTATGGTTTCCAGGAAACTGCAGAGAACAATTTATGTCATCTATGTGCATGGGAGGAGGAGAAGGGGTGTTTATATGTGCATATGTGTATACATATTCTTATATGTATTTTTAGCATTTACTAATGGGTGTCCTTAGGGAAAGGATTTCATTCAAAGAAGCACCTACTGATACAGCTGGGACTCTGAGCAAAGAATGGGAGGGGAGGAGGGATAAGGTAAAACCTCAGTTTTCCCCTTGACTATCAGAAACAATGGAGTCATTCCAGATTTAAAGTAATAAAAATTATATTGGATTTTGGCCTAAGACTTTACATAAGAACTTATGTAACAGCCTAATGTATTAATCAATTAGCAGGGCATGAAGTTCAGAGCCTGATTTCATCCTTCCATCCCTTTTATCTCTGACCGTAGTTGGCATCCCATCCTGACAAGTGGTAGGACCCTGTTCTGGATGGGCTTCACTGCCTGTAGCCTGGGAGTGGGTCCATCCCCGGCGAGGGTGGCTGAGGGTTTTACACCTGGGAAACTTGCTGGGCTGGGAATCCTTGGCGATTCAATCCATTTCTGAGACTTGCAGATGTTTACATGTATATAACACAGACACACACATGTATACAAACACTCGCCATACTTTTTTTTTCAGTTCCTTTTCTGTTTGCTACTCCAGTTTGCCTGCAGCCGTTTATGTTCAATTTATGTTCATCAGTTCATTTCTGTAGCAGCAGCACTTTCAATGAAATGTTTCTATTTGGTGCCAAGTAATAGTAGCTAGAGTTACTTGCCCTATGAATCTCGGTAGATTAGTTTTTTGTAATTTACATACATATCCAATTTCTACCAATTTTCATTGACAGTTTTCTCTTTGGACTTTGTTTCATTTCTATTTTTGAGCTGTAACATTGTTTCAGACTTACAGCTCTCTGTAAACTTTATGATATATTCTTCATTATTATAGTTATCTAGTAATGCAAAAGTGAGAGAAAAACCTTTAACTCTAAATATTAAAATAGCCTGTAGAAAATGGAGTTAATGTTTCATGAAATAAATGTCCTAATATGAAAAACGTATTTTAATGGAAATTTGTTCAAAGCCTCAGATGTTTCTTTTCTGACTAACATCAGTTACTATTCTTCATATGAATCATAAAACCCAGACTGATTAGGTCATCTGGTTCATCCATATGGCAATAAATAATATAAAACTATCCAGATTTGCAGTTATGATGAGCTGACACAAGATGAGTATGAGCTTGCGAATATAATTGTAGCCAGCTGACACACCTGCGACTGGTTTGCTCTCAAGAGGGAGTATATTGATGGCTGGTATTTCTGATGTTGTTAGAACAAGATAAGCTGTAAACCAAGGTAATGCTCTTCCATGCTGTGCTAGAAGCGCTCAGCAGATGTTCGGGTGAAGCAAAGAGAACCACACAATTGCTGTTATTAGATCACTTGATATTATAATGGGTAGACAGGTGTAGGTAGGAGATGAACTCCTGCGGAGCAGGGCAGGTTGGCTCAGCATGGGCCCAATCCAGTCATCGCTCAGGGTAGGGGAAGGCTTTCCAGGAGCTGCTGTGGGATTTCAATAGGACTCAACGTACACAGACAGAATCTGCACAGACCCATTCAGAAGCATTTCACCCCCCGCGCACAGCAAGCCTGGCCCCGCATCTCCCCTCTCGTGCACAGCAATTGTATGTGTAACATCTAAACACATTTGGTGCGAGGCACAGCTTAGTGAGTACAGCTGTGGTAGCACTGATGCCTGATAGGTGTGGACCTGCAAACCGCAGTTTTTGTTAAAAACTGGAAGGCAGCAGAGGCTGTTTCAGCAAGGGGTGCTGGGTGCCTGGAGAAGGCAATGAGCGTTGCCCTCAGAGTCTCCCTCCCAGACCTGCAACAATACGGAACGATTTCGTGAGTATTTTCAAAATAGCCTGGGCCACTTAGATACATAAATCCCATTAAAATTAAATCAATGTGCTTGTTACTCCCACCTGCTTTCAGGACTTAAACTTTTTTTTAAAAAGCAGAATGACAACATACATAATGAACAGGCCTAGCCTTTCAACTTTCCTTATCCTCTGGGCTAGAAATTGGGGGTGAATTCCACTGCACAGCAGAGATACAAGGTAGCAGATAGCTTTCCCATATGACAGAAGAAATTAATTCCTCCAGGTCTGTATATATTGAGAAAAAAAAGTATGAACTTTTTCCTGTACAGCCATCTTTCAATAAACGAAAGAGAAAGATGGTAAGAAAATGTGTGTTCAAATCTAGGCAATAAAAAAGTGGCTACATTTTGATGAACACTGTCGCATTCAGAGGAACAACAGAAATGTTCAACTGTGCAGTTTTGATAATATAGCATGTCCCAAAGAGATTTTTTTTCCAAATTGACGCAGGATCCTCATAAAGTTGGAGAGAGTGCACAGAATCTCATAACTGAGCACACAGGCTAAAATTCAGCCCGGAGAGAGAATAGTCACAATGGAGCTCAGCAGCCAAGCTCAAGTCATTGAAGACTGGAAATCAAGCAAGGGCAAGTACTATTGATGCAATCTTCCCCCATATGGATACTGGTGATGAATGCGTTTCAAATGCCAATAATCTCAACCTTTGTTCAGTATGATACAAGCTTTGCGTTACATTATTGGCAAACACCTTGCTGCTATTTGCCCCTACACTGCCATTTGGTGCCTGCCCATCTGGGCTTGCAAGCGCTCGCTTCTTTGTTTTTCCTTTCCACTGGCTGTAATTATTTCCCGAATGACCTAGCAAACTTAGCAACTTCTTGAATGAAAGTGACCTTGATGACTAAGTACATTTTCTCTTTGTCTTGTTCAGTCCATTTGAAATGGCAAGTTCTACTGGTAGGCTTGTATATTCATTTTAGTTGATCCACGTTTTTATTAGTAGTTTATTTTAGTGTAGCAGCTCCTAAAACAAAGGATGATGCTTTTTGATTCGTTTATGCAATTTACATCAGCTTTGTAAGGGGATCCTCCCTCAGTCATATCTTTAAAAGGATTTACTTCTCTCCAGGGCTCAGCCAGCACCTTGCATCTTGGCTGCAGGGAGTTTCTTGCTTTTAGTGCCAGAGTTTTGATTTTACTCCTTTCTCCTCCCAAACACAATTCCTAGTGCCATTCGTATCCTTAGCCCACTCATATTTTGGTTTAGAATAGCAGAGATACCAGTTCAAATCCTCTCTTTTTCCTAGGAGAACCTGAACCTATACCTCTGCCAGGCCACAGAATGTAACTAACCTGTTACAACCTTAGTGCTGCTTTTTCAAAGTATTCCACTTTGCACGGAACAACTGAAAATGCCAATTTTCTCTGGTTGAATTAACTTAATTACATGCTATTAAAAAAGCAGCACGTTAAATTCAATCACCAAGAGTTCAGGCTTTTCTGATACACAGTATCAGCCATGATGTATGAAACTTAACACTGTTGGCACCACAGCAAAAGTACACACCTCTGCCACTACGAACAGATTGCAACATAAAAACCCCTGCAGGAGCAGAGCTGCAAGGGAGCACCTGCTCTCCTGACTACAGGACTTCAGTTTTAGTCCTAAAGAGCTTCAAAGGACTGAAAGCTGACGGCAAGGGCTTGCAGAGCTTATAAGCAGTACACAAGCATGCTTTGAGTCCATGCAATTCACTATCCAGAAGACACTCTGCAGTGGGTACCAGGCCAGCGCTGCTATTGCACAATTTTTCATCAGTGAGAAAAGTCAGGGTATCCCTTGTTTTACATATTCTAATCTACACAGGTACCTAAATTCTTGCCTAATAAATGCATTTAGGAACAAAAGCCTCAACCAAAATATGTCTGCAGCTGCTGTATACATGCAATAGTACTGCTGCGATGTGGAGCTCTGTGGACTGGTAATGATTTTCTCTTGTAGGGTAGGAGCCTAAGGCCTGAGCTAGACAGATATGCTTGGAATTTAAGCAGTGCTTTTTTACCATTTGCTGTTGGTTTAAACATTACATTAAAAAAATGAGGGGTTATTAATCACTATCAAAATAAAATATCTAGTTACACATACAAGGAATTGAGTAAGCAAATGTGTGAGCAGCAAATATAGTGATCACATACGGAAAAGCAGTATGCTAACATATCCTGACATAATGGGTCTTGAACAGGAGTCTTACAACTGGAGAGAAGTTTGTCTTCCCGAGGAAAACATTTTGAAGTCTAGTTGGAAAGAAAAATATTTTTATTCTTTGTGGAAAAAAGTCTTTCCTGGAAGACTTTTCAGACCCTCAGAAAACAAAAACCATATTTACCCCCCTTGGGGAATTTTACTGTAATATGCCTGAATGAAATATTTTAAAGTCTATTACCTTTCAGGGTTTGGAGGGGTTATTTTTTTTTTAAACAAATAAAACATAATTAGCCAATGTTTCCTAGTCTTATTCTTGTTACAGAAACATGTAAAGCAAATAAACTTTTAACCTTTCAGCCTTTTGCTGGTATCTATTCATCTTTACCTGCTCAGACAAAAATATCAAATAGACAAGCTAAACAATCATTATCAGTAAAGCAAATGATCCATCAAGCAGGCATACATATCCGGGTCCCTCTCCCGTGCAGGCAGGGACTTTCAGGGCTGCCATGACACCAGTGGGGCTGCGCACATGGAGAAGTCTGGAAAAGCCTCTGCCTGAGCCCGTCAGCTTGGCCTGCCACCATTGTCACTGCGAAGAAATAGGCATTTGTGTGCCCATTTTGTCACCCTAAATTACAGACTAATTGGTTGCCCAAAGAAGTTCAGATGAGCCATTCCCTAATGCCCGTTTCTTGACACTAACAATGTAGAAAGAAGTGAGAAAAACAGGTGTAGAGCTACGACTACTGTAGATGCCTGAAGTTATGTAAAATTAATTCTGCCAGATATTTATTTTTATGAATGGTATTGACTCAAAAGATCAATGACACTAAGAAAGACAAAAAGCTGTTTTTTCTATTTCCTGTAAATTCTGAATTAGGTTTTGATTCTAACTCCCTTCTTGTTAATATTCAATAAAGTATAATCTGTGTAAAAAATAATGGAAAATGAATTACTGTCTTATAACCAAGCAAAGTAGGAACACAGATTTGGTTGTCTAGAAATTTGATTTGTGCTGCATACTGAATGCAGTCCTGGCAGCTGCAGTACATCATGGTGAGGGACAGAAGTGAATGTTTTATAGACTTTTTACGCTGAAATGGGTAGTACCTCCACTTGAGCATAAGGTGCATGAAAGCTACTGAGTTTGATCCTGCAAGGCGTCCTTGTGCTAAATTACTTCCATTTTAATTGGTGATGAGGGGATGGACTCACAAATTTATTCTCACAGGTTGCTATTACAATAAAAGATCTGTCTGGAAGGAAGTCTCAAAAGGCACCTAAAACCTACTAAGTCAAAGGAAGCTGCCTCCTATTGAACCTGTATGGTACCAAACTCCTCTAAACAGCATCTCAAATTTGAGACCATATCTGAACCATTATGTCTGCTGGGTGTGGGGACAAGGTAGCGGGCCCTTCTCCCACTGCAGGCAAGGAGGCGACCAGGGAGCTGTTGTCAAGGGATGGGAGGAGGTTTCTGGAAGACCCACGTGGATCAAGGGATCACAGCAGCAGAACTGTTTCAGATCTGACGTACCAGCCTGACACAGGTATGTTTGTCCCCTCCCTGGGCAGGGTTTGGGGGAGCACAAGTGCACGGGGCAAAGCTTGAGTCGTTCAGAAGTGAGCCGGGGATATGGTCCCTTCTCTAGCACATGGGGCTGTGCAGGAGAGCGGGGAGAAACTGGGGATTCACAGTTTGAAACCTGGAGACTTCATTTCCTCAAAAGGCAAGGAAAGGAAGAGAGGAAAGAAAGCCTTCCTTAGGAAACCACCTAGTGAGAGAGCATTAGGCTGAATGCTTCTAAAATCATTATTGCTTTATTTACATTTCTCAAACATCTTGCAGTTCTGCAGGGGTCAATTTTCACTCCAGACAACAACAGAATGAAGCTCAGCTGTTCCTTATCAGTCTGTACAGGACAGCTGAGCCACACTATGAAAGCTACCTGCCTAACTGTCCTGGTTTCGGCTGGGCTAGAGTTAATTTTCTTCCTGGTAGCTGGTACAGTGCTGTGCTTTGGATTTAGTATGAAAATAATGTTGATAACACACTGATGTTTTAGTTGTTGCTAAGTAGTCCTTACATCAGTCAAGGACTTTGCAGCTTCCCATGCTCTGCCACCGAGGAGGTGCACAAGAAGCTGGGAGGGAGCATAGCCAGGACAGCTGACCCAAACTGGCCAAAGGGATATTCCATACCATATGATGCCATGCTCAGTACATAAGCTGGGGGGAGTTGGCCAGGGGGCAGGGACCACTGCTCGGGGACTGGCTGGGCATTGGTCAGCAGGTGGTGAGCAATTGCATTGTGCATCACTTGCTTTGTGTATTCTTTTTTCATTATTATTATTATTACTACTATTTTACTTTTATTTTATTTCAATTATTGAACTGTTCTTATCTCAGCCCATGAGTTTTCTCACTTTTACTCTTCCAATTCTCTCCTCCATCTCACTGGAGGGAGTAGAGTGAGCAAGCAGCTGTGTGGTATTTAGTTGCTGGCTAAGGTTAAACCACGACAGTCCTTTTTGGCACCCAACGTGGGGCCTGAAGGGTTTGAGATAACAGATTAACCAGAGCGTATTAAGGAATTTATATCCGTTAACAGTTGCTGGTCACAATATTGATTCATCTGTTCTTGATATTAGTTTTCACTGGAGGGAGTAGAGTGAGCAAGCAGCTGTGTGGTATTTAGTTGCTGGCTAAGGTTAAACCACGACAGTCCTTTTTGGCACCCAACGTGGGGCCTGAAGGGTTTGAGATAACAGATTAACCAGAGCGTATTAAGGAATTTATATCCGTTAACAGTTGCTGGTCACAATATTGATTCATCTGTTCTTGATATTAGTTTATCTGATCTGCAACCATGCTTTTTATCCCAGCCGAAACCAGGACACTAACTAGTGATTTCACTCTGCAAAGACCTTAAGGATTTGGGGTCCTTAACTCCATACAGTGTATCCCTGAAAAACTCAGGCTTGTGCCTTTCTGAATCTTCAATTTGGCTGCCAAGAAGTGAACTTATTTTAGGTTGATGTTATCATCATTTACAGAGCCATAACTATGGAAAGGACTCCTTCTGGGAAACAGTCATTAAAACAAAAAAACTCTACCTGAACAGCTGGCACTGTAAGACAAATGGGAGAAATACTGAAGGAATAAAGTTTTTATATAGATTGCATCCCTTTCTGTTCTAAGGCTGACCCATAACTTCTTTTAAGTAGCTGACATTAATAAAGAAACTGGCAGAAGCTACAAACATAGTTCTTACCAATTTTTTCAACCCAATGTAAAAATGTTCTGAAACCTGGCTTTTAATTCAATATAAAACAAACAAACAAAAGACCTAAACACAAATCTTGTTTCTTCAGAACTTTTCCATTCAGTTTTATTCAAATTTCCATTCAAAATCCCATTCTTTTACAATCCTGACCTGCTATTCTAGACAGGAACGTCTAGAAACATTGGTGCTGCTTCAGAAAGACAGAGGTGTGCGAGTCCATCTATGATTCTTAGTTGTGAGAAAAGGGAAATATACCTGGAGGGACATCTGCTTAATAGCAAGAAATTAGAAAGTAGAGAACAGAAGACAAATTACTCTTTTTCCTTGTGTTTTAGTTGTTCTTGCTACACATATCAGCATTAACTCAGCTTCTCCCTCAGCCTACCATAGTTCTCTGTAAGGCACAAAGACTCTTCCCATGCTCCTTCCCTGTTTATTAGACACAAAGAAAAAAGGCATGGAAGTAGCAACATGAACTCCAGTAAACCTTTTGATCTCCGTAGCTGAAACATAAAGGAGGGGGAAAGAGCATGTATGTTACCTCAGTGAGATTACTCCTATACAACAAATATAGCTGAGCTATATCCCAGAAGTATATCCCCAAACACAGTACATCTAACAAACATAAAAGAGCTGATGAGCCTCTAAATTCAGAAAGGGGTGATATGTTGCCTTGAGCTAGTGGATTTTATTCTTGTTAGAAGGAAGGATAACTATCACTAGAATAAATAAAAAATAACAATAATAAAAAAAAACAACAAACAAACCTTCTCTCAATCCATTTTACAGTAAAAGTAGCTTTTTATACCTAAACATCATTGCACAAGTAAATTCTTACTACTTCTCTTCACACACCCTCTCGGCTCACGCATGTTTCTATGGATAATATATATGGAGTTCACACAATAGGAAGGAAAAAAAAAACCCAGAAAGAATGCATGTGCTATCCTGAAAAGCAAACAGAAATACTAGAAAAGAAGTTAAAACTTCATTTGCTGCTCTCTGACATGCAGACATTGTAACAGCTTCTTGGATGCTCTCCTTACCAAAAAAATACTGTACGCAGGACTAGAGTTTCTGAAAACAAGTCTGTTGTTCATGTTCAATGGAGATTTCTGAAAACCTTTTTCTTTACAATGACACACTGTCTCTCTCTCTTTCTCTTCTTTCAGTTGATCACTTGCAAACATGGATCTTTTATAGTAATTTCAACTGTTACCAACCTTTTTTATGCAAAAACAAGTACTATTGTGCTTGAGCTGTAGAAGCAAATCAGGCTCACTTGGCTTCTTTTGGCCAAGCATGATTTTATTTCTAGAGTCACTACATCCAAATTCAGCAGCCTACATTTTTAAGTCATCTGTCAACCCAGAAATGATAATCCTGCATCTAGGCTCTCTTTTCCTGTGTCATACCTATGATCCCTCACTGACAACATTATTTGTCATTCTTTGTACTAAAGTCATGAATAGCTTAGAAATGCATCTACTGCAAAATAGATAAAAAATACACTGCAGCCAAAGGTGTGGCTAAATCCTCCCCCTGGGAAGCACCTGGGTAAGTTTATACTGTTCACCTGTACACCTCCTTTCTTCAGGACCAAATTCACTTTGCTTTTTATCAGCTAAGGACCATGACTGGTGGCACAAAACATGCAGGATGTGAATTAAACTTCCCAATTTGCAACAACCTTTATATAAAGAGAAAGCCAGAGTAGTTCTCCCAGGAGCTATAGTGTGCTTGCACTTCCCATTTCAAAGGCACTTTGTCTTCTTTGAAGAGAAAGTACATTAAGTCCAAGAGTAACGCACATATTCATATTGCTTTGAGATTTGCTGTGCTTGGTGGCATACAGGATAGTGCTTATAGTTCAGATTTGGATTCACTTGAACAAGGCAAATCTAATATGCAATCCCAAATTGTAATATGTTCACATTTGCTTTTCTTTTGTGCACACCTGAGATTTAAATTACCTATATAACTCTTCCCAGATTTTAATTATTCGCTATTTTTAATTATTCATATTTAGCATAGACTCTACATAACACCCACTGATTTTTTGAGAAAGTAATTTTGCAAATACTATGCGACTGTAAAGCTGAAAGAGCCCTCCAATGTTGCCAAATCCAATCTTCCACTGTTATTAGCAAACATGCACCTATGTTACAGTTCTCATTTTCACATACTTCCTTTATAAAATTTTCTTTCAAGGATTAAAATCTTTTTTGTCTTGTAGAAAGGCAAGGGCTGAAAAAGAGCCATGGCCATGAGCTCTCAGATGCAGTTAGCTAGCCAGACCTCATTGCCGCAATAATCTGGTGTTTTAGGAGACTTTCTGATGTTGACAGAGCTGAGCCATCTGCTTGCTACCCATTGAGGCCTCTCCAGGGGCAGCTGTAAGGGACTGTTCTCCACGCACATGCCTCAAGAAGGTGTTTCACTGTTCTGAAATTGCCTGGTCGCTTCCATATTTTTGCTCAGGTCATGTAAAATAGGGTTCAAAGCATTATCTAGGCAAAAAGAAGATTAGTGTCTCTTTCAATTCTGCACTGAAATGCAAGTTACTGCAAGCCATATAGCTACTTTTCTACCAGTCCAGGAATCACTAAAACAGGGTGCCAGCAGAAGTGGATCAGCAAGCATTGACTGGAATGAAAATAGGAGGCAGACATCTCTGTGAAGGGTTAACTCTAGCACTGCTTTCTACCGTGAGAGAATCCACCGTTTGTTCTGAGGACAGAGAGATATCCTTACAGTACTTCCACACAGGCTGTATCACTTTCATTCTCTATCTAACTGAAGGACAGATTTTTATAAGGTATTTAGGCTGTGTATACTTTTGTTGTTGTTGTTTGTTTACTCTCAACACTTTGTCTCTTTGGATCAAAACGGTTTGCATGCCTTCTATTTAGCAGCCCAGCCTCAACAGGATGAAGAGCATGTTGCAACCCATTAACGCCTTCTCCCCTCCTCATCATTCCAGTCTTATGGTAGCCCAGTGGCTGGGACGCTCTCCTGAAGTCAGGAATACAGCTGTCCTCTCTTAAGTTTCCACTAAAATTCCAGGCAAGCATGATAGTCATTACTTTTTCCACTTAACTCCAGCCAGTGCTTGCATCCTCACGGCACAGACTGCATTCCCACCCCTGCTGCCACAAATCCAAATCTCCCCAGCAATATAAAACCCAACTGCATACTGAACGTACAAAGTCATTAAAGCAAGATAAATGAAACAAGAAGGTTTTAATGCCTTTTGCCCTGGACAGTCTGGAAGGAGGCATCCCATGTTTTTCAGGTGAGTGACAGAGCTGACACTCTTATTTAAAAGGCTGGGCACATTTTTTTTTACCTTGAGTGAAGAGGGAATCAGTTATTCCTTATATGTTAAGATAGGTAACACTAAGTAACACCAAAGTCCGGGGGTGGGACGTGTGTATGTGTTTGCTTCCAATAATGACTTTACATTTTGGATCTTTTTTGTGGTAGATTTTGTTAAAAGGGTGATGACTTGATTCTGATTTTTCACAATTTACACAGCCATTGAGATGGGGAAAGCAAACAAGACTCTACTCATTGAAATTAAATCTTTACAGTAATGTTTCAGCAGGCATTTATTGTGGCAGGAATAAAGAACCACAGAAACAATAGGAAATGGTTTTATGTTAAGTATCATATTAGCAAAAATATTTGCAAAATTTTGACCCAGGTGATCATCTCTACTGTCTGCTCTCAGACAAACAGAGTCTCAATCCTGCATAGGATCTACTTTGTAAAAGACAAGACCATAGGGACAGACAACCTCCAAGCAAATTCTGTGTAATTCTATTGAAGCTAAGACTCTTCTGGCTGAACTGTCGCATGACACTGGGTCTCTTAACAGACACAAGAAGGCATTAAAAAGTACAGTCAATGCACAAATATCAGCCATCAAGAATAACATCCAACTCCTAGAGCAAGTTATCAGGGCAATACAGCAACATAGATTTTAAAATTTCATCCACATCTAGATCACCTTCTCAAATAGAGGTACAACTCTACGGAATTGCCTCACTTTCTTCCCTTGTTCACCCTCTGGTCCAAGAAAGCAACCCATTTCCAGCCAAGCAGGACCTCCTACATTCCTGCCTTAGTTTGGCAACTACATTTCTTCAGGAAGTTTCTGAGGTTTTAGGGGTTTTTCTGGAGGGTGGGAGAAGCAATTATTTTAAATACTAAGCTATGATTTATGAAGGTGTCTATATTCCTTTCAATATTTGTCATACAATATTTGTCTCATAACACACCGGAGCTATAATGATAGACATGTAAGAGATGCTCTTGGCATAGCATTTGGCCCTTTGCAAACATGCCTTCACAGGAATCCTTGTTTGCTGCCAATGGTGGAGACTGAAGTCTGAAATCTGGACTCAGTCAGGACTTGGCAGCCTCCAGATGGAAACACGACCCACCGTCTGCCAAACCAACACCCTAACAGGTTATGCTGTTACCCTTTCTCTCTGCTAGTGCCCACCAGCAGACCAAATGAACAAATTGCCTTTGTGCTCTTCGTAAAAGAGGGCAGTACAGACTATTTGGGCTGTTGTAATAACACTGCTCTGCACTCATGTGGGGGCTTGGTTTGTGTTCCGTTTTTGTGTTCATATCATCCTACTGGATAAGGTTGCCAGTATTGTGCGGCTGTGAGCACATGTGCTCAAGATTTTTAATGACAAAGGCCTAGCACAGAAGCAATTATGCAAAGGCTTTACACTGGTTTTACCGTCAAAGCTTTTGTAGCATCTGTACAGCTTTTTTGGCTTTGCCCCTATATTTAAATCAAGATAGACATTATTAGCAGGTTAGACTGGTAAGTTCTTTGGCAAAGTGCTTGGGTGAAATTGGTTTGTATTTGCTAAACAAAATCAATGAGACATGTCAGCAAGATGAGTTATGGGAGCCGCTTGACTTGCTGGGAGATGCCCCAAAGAATAATCAATTGCCTAGCTGTTTGGGTTTGGTTTTTGATGTGGCTGATACATTAATGAGTTTCTAATTCAGCACATGCAGTATTGCTTTTAGGAAGATGAGATAGTTTGAGGGATAAGGAGGACTTTAACTACTCCATCAGACTTAAAGCAATATTCCTGCTTCCCTCTTCTTCTGCCCTCCAAGAGGACAAACTCAAATTGATGTAAATACTCCTACATCCACACAAGTTGATATAGGAAGTGAAATGAGCTATTACAGTATAACACGTTTTATGTTGTTTTAACTACAGCCACATATAGGGCTTTTACTGATGCAGTTAGGTCAGTTACAAAATAATTTAAAGTCTTCCAACCAACATAGTTATGCCACTAAAACTTCCCAGGCAAGAGGCTGGAAAACCCCAAATTAAGCCCTGAAAAAACTGAGCATTACTGATGTTCCAGCAAGTCAAATATTCTTTAGCTTTCCGGTTGGCCCTGGCAACTACAAAGGTCTGGTTTTGGTGATACTGTTATGGCCTCAGCCTTCAAATACGCTGCCATCTATCTATGTCAACCTGAGGCTGCCATTGAGACTTGATGCTGGCTTGTAGTGAGGACGAAACATCAATCCAGTTGGTGCTGTTTCATCCATGACCAGACATCCTCACTTCAGAGAAACACTAGCTGTGCCCTGTGCTGCAGAAGCTAAGCAAACAGCTTCCCAATAAATCCGAGCCCTCAATGGACGAGGATGGAGTGGATCTTTACGGTACTTAGCAATGAGGGTCATGCCTTTAACAGAGCTACATGTTCCGCACTACTAAATGGAGATTAGTGGAGAGACTTGAAAGGCTCTCATATTTTTCATACAGTAGAGCTTTTGCACTTTGCTTTTTCTCTTTTTTTCCCTCCCCCCCCCCCCCCCCCTTTTTTTAAAAAAAAATAAGGCAGTAGCTGTGTTGTCAAATGCATGAAGAAGGGAACTCAGATAAAACTTGTCTTTTGTTCAATGGCCACAAGGACAGCCCACTCCTCTCCAATGATACCAAGCTGAGGAAGATGTCCTATGCAGGAGTATGACTACAAACTCAGGACCAAAGGATAAATCAGGTTGGAAGGAACCTCAGAAGGTTCCTGGGAACTTGATGAACAGCAAATCAGTACTCCATTACAGCCAGTGGATCACCTGCTGCTTCGTACTCAGATTGCTAATTCAATGAAATTGCATTATAATATTTTCCAAGAACTTCATGAGGGACTTCATGAGTTACGACTCTTATACTGAATTGCAGTGTTTGGAAAACCTCACAACAGGTATTCAAATGCTCCAGTCCGATAGTGCAACAAACCACAAACAGGAAAGTACAAGCTATGACCACTGGCAAGAAGTTTCCAGGAAGGACTTCAAAGAACATAAGAGAAACAGGCAGGAGGAACAGCAGCCAGCAGAAGAATGCATGGTTTCAAACAATGTTCAATTTGTCCAAGGCCTGTGAAACCTTGTTCAGTACCAGCCAAAGACAAACTATTTTCCCTCTTAATGGCAAACTGGGCACTGGGCAGCCTTATGTAAAAGAGATGGCATTGCTCCCTCTGCAACACAGCTGGTAGGTGTGGATAGCATTCAGCCCTCCAAGTTTTCCAATAAATGTCGTGTTAATATCTTCACAGGAAGGACTTATGTTCCACGTCAGTCAGGACATGTTTTTCAGTGACAATCAAAAGAAAATCTGTATCACAGCCAAATAGCTACCTTCCTTCATTGTCCTGGCAGCTCTCCCTCTTATCTACGGGCGTGTGTCTTTGTTAGGTTCATTTTCTCTGTGTGCAGTAGAAATCTCGTCTGCTGTACCAACAGCTAGTTCTGTTTCGCCCTTGGCAGCCAAAATACTGAACCTCCCCAGTGTCTGCTTTTTTCTTCTCCCATTCCCAGGCAGCTATAGCATTCTGCTTGCCATCCAGAACGGATCAGTGGCTCTCTTGGTTTAGATTTTACTTTTTGATTTTTTTCTCTCCTTGGGGAGTATGAGCTTAAGAGTGTTTGCTGAAGACAGAACTATTAGCAAGTCCAAGCTGGCTCCCTTTATATCTGACCATGTATTTCTGGGCTGTTTTTTCAGCTCATTTTGTTCTCCTCAAGTCAAACAGTTATTCTCATTTATAATTCCTGTAACCAGACTTTCTTTTTCCCAGCTGACTGCTCATACACAGTGCCATTGCTCCGGACCTGTCATTTACTAAATTATTTTCCAGCACATCCAAAAGCATATAGCTTTCAATATGCTCACAGACTCTCAAGTATCCATTGATGTGCACATACCCCAAACTGCCGACTTTCAAACACCTGGATTAGTCTCAGCAGTAAAATCCAACATCTCCTTTAAGTAGCCCCTCCTTCAGCAAGGACAACTGCATCAAGCACACGACAAATAGCTGGGGAATAGGAACCACTTGCATGCAGTAGAATTTAATTCACCTTCATTCACAAGTCAAAATGCTAGGCAGGAGGGCAAATCAGTCACTTAAAATATTCAGTATTATAGCACTGGCACAAGAGCATTGACTTTTGCTGCCTCCCATCTTACATTTTTCAGTGTGTCAACTAGCCAATTTTGCATCATTTTCTGCTTGTTCTAGTGCTTTCCACCTTAAGTAACATCACTGGTTCCAAGGGGACCACTCACAGCTGGTAAACTCTACGTAATGCACTCGGAGCACAAGCAAGTTTTCAAGCTGTAAAGCAAAGGGAAAAGATTCTTTTCCGTAGCTGCTTCCTACGTCACCTTATATGATCTTTACACTCTGCTAACAGTAAACACCATTGTCTTCATTTTCTACTGAACAGGTATGGAGATCTCGCAACCTGATCTTGAGAGAAATGAAATAGCTTGCAAACCTACCAATAAGGGAAAGACATCATTTTCCTCCAGAAGATACACTCAGAAGGTATGTCAACGTATGTTTAACCTAAAGGTTTTAACTGCCATAGAAATGAAAGTATGAAACAAGCACCACAGTTAGTGCTTTGATCTTAACAAATTTATTTTGCATGTATTAAATTACCCATAAGTGTTGATGAAAGCGAAATGATAATTCTGGAGCACAGTAAATAAAATGCAATTAAAAGCACCAGTGTAGCAGCACACCTGGGAGTTACATTTGTGTAAGAAAGTGATTCAGTAACAGATTGGGGAAACACATCTCACAAACAGTGTAATAGCTGCCAAAAAACTGGCAGATTTCTTTAATTATGGCATAAGCTTAATCAAATTACAAAGATTTCAGAAACGTCTGATTCGGTAGATTCTTCTTAATGGCAATATAATACAACTGTGGCTACCAAACAAAATAAATTCCCTCCTGGTAAATCTGTGTGCGGAGGAAAACCTTTTCTTTATACTTCATGAATCCATGATTGTAAGTGCAAAATTCCTCATGCACTGGTCACCGCACAGTAGTTAGAGATCTCCTATTAAAACAAAGCGAAGCACTGTTGGCGTATAACACCATCTCATCTTCCCAGCAATAGCCGTTTTCACATATGTACCATATAGTAAAAGAATATTAAGTAGACCTGTAGTGAGGGATAACGAATGAGGTTGCAAGCTTAACATATGGCCTGGAAGATTTAGAAATTTCTGTCTCTAAAAGTAGGATTAATAGAGCTTGCAAAGTCTCACTGAAAGAAAGGTACCTTACTGGCTCATTTAGTATCAAACCATCACCCAGCTGCATCGCCCAGTCCCAAGTAAAAACACAGACAACCTTCACAAGGTCATTACCTTCATGGATAAGACAGAACTTAGCGCTGTCACATCTTAGACAGCTTTTCTTCCTCTCTTTCTTTTGCCTTACAGTGGACCACAGAGGCACGTGCCAAGACCTGCACAGATCAGAGATGTAGGAACTAAGCTGTGGATAGTTTTGAAGAACAGAGGGGCAGTTCATCTGAACACAATAGGGAGGACCTAGTGAAGGGAATGACAAAACTAGCTGGAAAAGCAGCAAAGAGGATATAATTACCCTCCCCCTCACTAATGCATCACAGAACCTTTAATGAAAGGCTATTTCAAACCAACTTAAGTTGAAAACCGCCCTAAAAACCCTAAGTGAAAAGTAACTGCAAAACAGTAAGAAATCAAGTTCCAAGAATGTATTCACTGACTCTCCCTGCAGAAACAGCTTTATAATGTCACTTGAAGGACATGGAAAAAGCAAAAATTACATTAATTACATTTGCAGGTGATACTGAAATCTAGGGCAGTATTTGTAGCTGAAAAAAAAATATATTTTATGAATCCTGAAAAAATGTTATTTGTGTAATAAATCAATATGCCTATTTAGAAGGTAAATTTGAAACAAAATGAAAGTATAGGGCATGAGTAAGGTAGATTTGACTAAAAAAAAATAATCTAGGGCAGTAGTAGAGAACAAATTTTAAATAAGTTTGCAATTAAGCAGTCATTAAAACAAAGAGAAGCAAGGTACCTTCCTACCCCACACAACTCGGATGCTTAGGAAGACACTTGCACTCTGGACAAGCCCTGAGCACCCCAGTTCTGTTTGCGAATGTACAGCACTCCTGGGCTCGTTAGGGGACACTGGTGAACCCAGGTGCAAGACACTACCTTGAATTCTGGGTCCTTCTGCACAGGAGGCCTGAAGTGGGTGAAAAAAACAGAAGCCCAATGTGCAATTAACAAGAGCTTGAAAAGATGATTTAGGAGAAAACTGAAAATAAAGTGAACTGGGCTTGATAACCTGTTGGGTTTTATGACACTGTTTACCAGTAAGCACTGAAAAAGGAAAGGGTTGCAATGAAGATCAATTAGATGAAATCAAAGCTGGGGTGGGGGGGGGTGGAAATCAGCATCAAACAATTTCTAACAGTGAGGTGCAGAGAAGTCTGTCTATAGAAATGGTGCAGACCCCCTCAAGAAATTCTTTTTAGAGAGAGTTCCCCAAAATCCCCATGGCCAAAAGGTATATAACAGAAGACAACCTAGTGCTATTGGGGGCTGAGATAGATGACCTCTAATGCTTTGTTATGCCAAGCTTCTGACACTTACACTACCAAACTAACATCCACAAGGATTGCAGCCAGAAATCAAAAATCCGGTACCTTAAGGGGGTATTTGCAACATAACATCATAAATACAGATGCAACAAACACCTGATCTAACTTTTACCGTGGGTTGTTAAAAGAAAATGGGGATGTAACAATCATTTCTGTTAATTGGGGCAAATGGGGAGCTGGGGAAAGACGCGATTCATTTCTTGCATCCTCTCCCCAGGTGCCTGGCACCAGCCATTGGCAGGGACGGGAAACTTGGCTAGATGGGTCTTTCCCCCACCACTGTAGACGTCATTTTCGTAGAGAAAGGATACGCCAACCTCAGCAATCAAGTCACACCCAAGAGACTGAAGAGAAAAATCGTCATGGGTCTGCTTTAAAGAAAAATGCAAGCTAATGCTATCTGGCTGCTAACTTAGAGATCAGAAGGAATATTGAATAGTTAAGAGTCTTCTGAGATATGTATCTCTCTGGGGGTCTCCCATCTCACATGTAAGGAGACAGATAGACACAGGAAAGGCTGTGGTCTTCCCAAATCTAGACAGAGAGGAGCCCAAGGAAAAAGCTGAATATCTGCTCTGTTTTCTCCAAGAAAAAAAGAAATTTTTTTGTGCAGATTTTCTCTACATAAGTGGTATTTTAAATGCATCTATTTGTCACTATCATCTGGCATTGCTGAAACACCAATGCCTCACAGAGCTTACATTTAAAGAAAGATCTTCACCAAGAAACAAAATGTAAGTCATTTGGCTAAACTGTAAAGAATTTAAAAAAAAAAAAAAAATTGCTGACTAAAAAGCATCTGATATGAAAATAAAATGTATTTTTCTCTACAAACATTCAGCTAATCACAGAAGCATAGAAAACAGAGCTGGAAGGGGCATCATTAGGTCAGTTAGTCCATTCTTTTCCTTAAGGCAAAAACTCAATTATTCCAAAAAATAGAACCTGAAAATTAGCCTTCATTTTAATGTGCAGGTGCCTTTCACTGTTTTTCATGCTGTGGTGACAAGGAAAAGAGGACCAGAACTGATTGAATCCATATTTCAAAACAACAACAACAAATAAAATATATTCCTCTTGTTTGAGACTGGTATGCAAAATCCTTCGAATTACTGCAGTGAAGTGTGAGGGATGTACAAAAAATGAAGAATACCCATCTAGTGAAAGAAATGAACGTTGTGAAATGAGTGATTTGTTGGATGCTGTGAGCATTAGCAGGCATGAATCCTGTTCAGAAGCAGTCAGAAAAGCTTACAATGGCTCATAAATCTAAAGCTGGGTGAAAAAACAGAGACAGAAATAAAGCAAAGCAAACACTTTAATAATGGGGCATCTCCCTCATATGAGGGAAAAAAAAAATAGTGCCAAACAACAGGATGTTTAAGCTTTTGCTCAAGCATGAAAGAGTTGACAAAAGAAGCTATCAGTTTTATCTGACCTGTTGAGAAGATCCATATTCACAACTGATCTGCAACCAAAGAGACCAGATCATTCCCTGCTGTCATTTCACTGAAGTTGGGGTGGAGAGTAAGCTACGCTTGGATGTTCATGCACATCAAGTTCATTGTAAAATCTGGAGCAATCTCCCTGGCTTAGGCCCCATTCTCTCTGGCCTTAAATACTGACCATCTGCAGTGGGACCCCTTCCCAGGCATATGGCTTTGAAACTCATCTTTACAAGATTGCCTAGAAAGGAATATATAAAAGAAATTAAAGTGCATATACTTGTATTTCAGCAACGGGCTTACCACAATTCAAAGAAATAAAGGGGGTGAGGGTGACACCAGTGAAGTACACAGGACTACTTCCATGTCTAATGACGGCCATACGTGAAGCACTGCAGCGGTGCCACATTTAGATGTCAGAAATATTGCAAGACCATGTCAAAAGGCCCGTAATCCACATCCTAATGCAGCTGAAGGGAATGTAAGCCTCTGAGTCACGTTTTAGATTAGGTGCTCTCTCCTTTCCTCTCTTTCTATGTAGGTATGTATATCATGGTACGTAGGTATGGTTTTGTACGCATATCTCACATGCTGGCATTGACCAACTGAAAATGTAGACTAGTAAGAAATAACGTCACTCTTTGATAACAGGATTGCTTTCAATGTTCTAACTTACTAGGCAGCAAAACCCCAGATTGTCTAGCAAATATTAAGACAAAGATGTTATTTTAAAGTAATAATAGATGCAGTCTCTTTTTCCAATCATAACCACAAGGACACAATTTATTCTACTCTTCCAAACACATGTTTTCATAGGAGTAATGTCCTTTATAACTTTGGCATTTTATTGCCAGTACTCTGGGTATTTATCATTTTCGAGACAAATGGCAGTCAGAAGGCCTACATACAAACATTTAAATTTATCTGCATGATGTTTGTTGGGGAAGAGCTGTACAACATATATGGAACTTTTATTATTTTTTTCCTTATTGTGAAATATAAACATACAGGAATCCAGTTAACTATTGATTATGCATCCATGCCTTAACTATAATGGCAAAAGTGACATCTGAATTTTTAGCTAAAATATTAAATAAGTATATTAAGATCATAGTAATCTTTACTTTTAACATTCAACAAATGCCAAGTTCAGTGAAAGTTGATTGCAAGGTGAGGGAGGCTACCTTGGTATAAAAAGAAAAACCTCCAACGATTAGTGTCTTTATTAAATAAAAGATCGAACTGAATAAATCCAGAATGGAAACTATGAAAGGGATATGAATACAAAAAGAGCATGCTGAATGAGACTAAATTATGCAAGCATGGAGAAAAATTGCCACTCTGTTCACTGTCTTTGTCTCATTAGAGACCTGGAGAGAATTTTGAACACACTAAGAGGATGCTGTTGGTCCAAGGTACCCTAAGCTGTACCAGCAAGATTGCTGTCTTTAACTGAGTGAGCTGAGTGTTCATGAAAGATGCTGGACATGCAGGACTTGAGAGTGAAGTCTTCTTTAGTCAGTTCATGGTCAAAGTTACAGAAACTGCCAGTGATCTGTTTTCCATGCTCCACTGCCACGATCATACAACCTTGGTTTAATGGACCCCATGCTGCAGTGAAAAAAGCTCTTCACTTCTAGCTGTCAGTCAAGAATATCTGTCAATTGGATCAGCTTGTGTTAAATTGTGGGTGACCCAAGCAAGCTAGAATATCTTGGTAGTTTCACTTTGCACTAATGATAATTTCTGAATTACCTCTTCAAACAACAGGTTTGCATCTTTATGAAGCAACTCAATTACCTACACTAACCCCCATTGTTACTGGACCTTTTTCAGCTGTTCAGAAATGTGACCTTTGAGACTAAAGTTTCATGACATAGGAACTGTAGTAATAAGATTAGTTTTAAGCCTTAATTAGCTTTAATTAAGACTAATTTGTCCTGGCTACTTGTTTCCGGCCCTATTCAGCACTGTATCACCCCCTGAGTTGTGCTGCTACAACCTGTTTTAAATCAGGTTAATTAAATGATCCACGCTGAAAAACAAGTCTTTAGGCAGAATGTGTTTGGATCAAAAATAATTTTCTTGACATATTTAATAGGACAGCCCACAAGAAGTTAACTTGACTGACACGGGGGCACATTGCATCCTAGAGACCAGAATATGCAGCCAGGGGAAGAAAACAACTTACTCCAAAACCATGAAAAAATTTTCTGCAGCACAGAGTTACAGCCTAAGATTCTCCCTCTTGTTAAATCAGTGTCTGTCTAAACTTACTAAATATAAATTCTCCATGCTCTGGGAAGCCAAGAAAAGAGATTAACTGATTTCAGGCACAAGCTGGAAGCTACAGAATGTGTCTCCAGATCCTTGCCTCCATAGGTGATTTCAGATGGAAAATGCCATCTGTGCAGTGCAACTGCCCCAAAGCCTGGAGGTCAGTTCCCAGCAAGATATGGACTCAGACTGCCTCCAAAGTTTCCAGTTTCCTTTTCTCAAGACCTTTATCAGTATTGCCTCTAACCCAGCTCATCTTGAATCAAAACTAAAAAAAGCAAAGACATTTTATGTGCCCTCTAGAGCAACTACTGATATCGTTCCTAACAGCAATTCTTCCTTACTGAAGAAAGGATGAAATAAAATCAGCAACAGAGCAGAGCAGTGTGCTTGCTTCCTGACCTCCCCACTGCAGTAACAATATAAATGTTTTGCGTTTTCCAAAGCAGCAACTCAATCCCATTTGCCCCTTTCTTCTGTAAACCGCTCTCCTCCATTTTGAGTGACTCAGCTCCCTCCTGAAGTTGGAGAAACAACCACCAACTTCTCTTCAAAATGAAGTAGTCACCTTATTCCCATTTGTTCAGATGCTGGTTTTAAACCAATTTTCTTTTGTCTCCTCTTTTCTTTTATAAAACTGACATTCGCATCCATTTCCCAGGCACGTTCAACGTCCCGGCGCAGGCAGCGGAGGGATTCGGGCTGACAAGAGCAGCTGACGGATTCAGCCCCCAGGCAGTGCATTAGCTCTACAGCATGGAAGCCCCTCTTCCCCTTTCCCCCCCAACATTTGTGTATCCAAGGACCAAACTGAATCCCCATCGATGGATTGTTCTGCTCTGGTCCCCTATTTGATCTCAAAACTTATAAATATTTCATTGAATGGTAGAATTATGACATCAGCGATGACCCAGCCAGGCATCACAAAAGCAGCAAATTCGTTTGTGCTCAGCTGTTCTGTTGTTTAAGATTTTCCACAAGCCCTTTCATGTTTTGATAAAGTCATAGTTCACAGCTATATCATAACTCTAAATATGACCCTTTAATGACATTGCCGTCAGGAGATATGATTTTTTTTACCAGCTGGCAGTGGAATTTTTGCTATATCCATTAGATAGAAAGATTAGATAGATATTGGAGAGTATATATAGAAAATACTATCAGCAGTCAATCTGGAGCTAAAGGGAGCTTCAGGCACATGACACTAGCAGGTTATTTTCAAGCTAACGGAATTTAGCATCCTCTCCAATCTAACATCTATATTCAAAGAGTCAGTCACCGTATCTTTGTCACAACACCAGCGTTCTTGAACATTAGTCCAAAGTTTTACTTCTTTTATTATGTTGGGGTTTTTTTTCTTTTTTTTTTCTCCCTGCCCAGTTCTGGGCAAACATGCTTTAGATCAATAAAATCTCCATTTCACTTCATCATGAGCTCATTCCTTATTTTAAAAGGGTCTCAGTGAATAAGATATTTTAGAAAAAAAAAACAAAACCGTACATTATTCCAACTGAGAAGTTAGTTTGTTTTGCTATGAGACACATTTTCAAATAAAGTACTTGTGAAAAATCACACTCTTGTGCAACTTAGACTGTTTAGCGAGTAACAAAAAACCTCACAAGCTCTGAGCACCTTAAAATTCAGAATAATAGCACAGTATTTCTCTATTTTAAAAAGGAAAAAAAAAATTCCTGCCCCCTCCTGATTTGCTTTCATTAAAAAAAATTGTGTGTGAGCATATGTGTATATTTTACATATATATATATGTATGCATCTGTAGGCTAGAGGCCTCCCTTTCTTTCTTCCAGTACTTTCTACCTTTGCTCTCTTTATTTGCATAAGAGATTACACGAATCCATGGCTTTGCTCCTACACTGGATGGATCTCATGGGTACAGCAGTGTATCTGTGGAAACAGTTTTGTTAGTGACAGTCCAGGGTCACAGAAAGAAAACAGGCTGGAAGATTACATGGAGCAAAAGGCCACTAAGAGAACAATCTTCTTCCCCCGTGATGGGAGATGGGCCCATGACACAGAGCAGAACTCCGAACCAGAATTCAGAAGTTGCCCAAAGGTTAGACTGAGTGCAATTCCAATAGAGAAATATGCACCAGCAGCAGAGAGCACACACTTATTACAACTTCCATGTAATCCAGGTGTGCTCTGGTGACATCTGTGATCTCCTGACGAAAATGTCTTCAAAGGCCAATTTTTCACTCCTGACAAATGGAGAATTTCAGAGGTTCGTGTATCCAAATTATACTAATATATGCCTACTACATCCTTTCATTCGGTGAAACTCAGACTGTTTGAACAAGTATTTAATTAAGCCTCATATGGCACAGCAGGGAAGATATTTTTAATGATATCGTGTGGTCAAAATCAAAATTTGCTGACAGTTACCTTACAGTGGTGCCCAAGTTTTACACTTTTTTTCATACAGATAAAAGAGTTACGTTTAGCAATAGTTGGCAAAACCTGACCTTTCTTGGTCACATCTCACAACACTGGAACACCTTTGGGATGAAACACATCAGGTGTTGGAGAGCATGCAGCAACCCTGTATGATGGGGTTCAGGATGGGAAGCAATGAACAGGTAAACATGTGGGGAGAGGATACACAGTTACTTCCACCAGCACCTGGATAAGAGACCACTGGCATCTATAATTCTGTGATACTATGGTCTAAGATCTACAAGAAGCAGTGAGGATCTTAACATCACTGATTTTCAAAGGTTTAAAAATACATTTTTTTGAGGGGCCAAGACTTCATCTATGTCAAAATATAGACGAGGTTAAAATTAGAAGCTGGAGATAATTGTTTAGAAGGTTCATGTATGTGTCTGTGGTTTTGGTAAATTTTCCAGTACCCAGAGATTTCTCACCAGCCTTTGGTTAGAGAAGTCAAGCTTTTCCTGCTGGTCAAACTGGGTGTAGGAAACCTTAATCACAAACCGCAATGAATAGGGAAATTCTCAGTATGGCCCTGCCCTTTTACGACTAGAGACGTTATATCTCTCATCCTTAGTGTCATTGTGTAATTTGCAGACTGATATAAAGCAGTGTGTTTTCAGCATCTCCCTTAAAGGGATTTGACTATCCAGAGGAGGAGTATGCTGGGAATTGATAATCACCCCTCAGATTCTGTAGGAAATGGACATGTGTCCTGATGGAGGGGAAATCAAGATCTTGATGTAATCAAATCAACTTAGTAACAACTGTTTCGGACATTTCATGCTAAAAAGAGTTTTTCCAGATTGCTCCTTCAGCAACTTTGCTGGAACTTGAAAAGAAATGTGGTGCTGATGAGATGGCAATTGTTAAAGAAATACTGTCATGGCCCAGCCTGTTGTTACAAATTACAAAAATTGATTTTAACCAGGTTCAAACAGCTCCTTTATTTTCAGTTGTCATTAAGCACACATTTTAGAAGTATCTCCAGTAAAAATAAATTAAGAATTCCTTCTTCTTAAATGGCTGAAAGTGTTTCAGGAACCCAGGCAAGGAAACACACATTCGTACAGGCACTTATATTTGATATTAGTTTCGAAGAGCTAAAAGAAGCAGCAATATTTCTTAGCAGGTAGCTGCAGGTTAGAAAAAAAAATAGGAAACAAAAATACTTTGAATGAACCAAGAATTAGTTGAAAACTAAGAAAGTGTATATTCCCTAAATTAATAAATTGCACAAAAATATAATTGGACATCATACATAATGTCTCTGAGTATTTCTCTGACACAGACACATTCATCAAATTATATCAGACTTTAGATTTTCATTTCATTAAGAAGTAGGAGGAAAACTTCACCTTTGAACATGACAAATGTCACTATAAGCAAAAATGGACAATGACGGATCACTCAATAACCAGAGAATCTTCTCCTGTTTCATTCCCATCATCTGTACTGCAACAGCAGAAACAGTTATAGAACTGGCCAGGAAGACATAAATTGTGTATGTGTGCATGTCTAATGCACTAAAAAAGTCCTTCGGAGACAGACTTATCTACATACAGATATAATATAATCATGTAACCAAGCTTAAGATATTTGCCTTTGCAAATACTAACTGCAAGATAGTCATACTTGTAGCAAAAGCAAGCAAAGAACAATACACATGTGCCTGGGATACTGCAGAGACATCTTTCCTGCACTCACGTGCATGGCACCTGCTGTGTAATTTCCAGATGTTAATGTTAAGTCACAAATTCCGTTCCCAGAGTGGAGATACCTGATAACGAGAGAAGTGCCTGGAGACATCCAGGCATAAACACCCATATGAAAAACCATCATGGCACATCAGACTGCTTACATCAATTCTAGATCCATTATTACTCATGATACCTAGATATTCTTTGGCACATAACTCCATACCAGTTTTAGCCAACATGTCCAAATAACATAAAGGAAAATGACAAAGATGAAATTTTAATTTAATCTTTTATTTCTTTTTTCCTATAAATATCCCAAAGAGGTGATTTTCATTATTATTGAAAGACAGAAACAAAACAGGGCAAAATTTTAGCAGTCAGCTTTGTCTCTGCCTGCTAATATACTTTATATTAAAAGCCAGACAGCGTAACTGAACCGGAACAATGCTGTAAATTTACATAGCCAGAATTTTCAGACTTTTTCGCATTATTGCTATGTTCACAATTAACCAGATTAATCTCAATTTTAAAGAGCATTTAAGAGCAGCAAGGAGTACTTGATTTATCTGTTGCTCGCTCTCCCATTTATTAACCTTATTGTTTCACTCTTCTGCAATTTACCAGCAGTAAACAAATCCCATGTGAAAGCCAATAAAATACTTCTTTTGTAATGTTAATGCTACTGTCTTTATAAATCTCCGATTCCAGCCACAGCCTTAGCTCCTTACTGGCTTTGATTTACGAGTGGGCTGACCTGGGCCTAACCCTGTCAGCTTTAGTTCTGAGACAGTCCTTAGGATTATGGGTCTCTGATCTGGGAAATTCCTGAGAGGAAAAAATTTAACTGAGGAAGGCTCTCTCTGACAAGCGATAAAGCCCCGTTCTTTTCAGGTTACACTAGAGACAGTGTTATGGGCAGAATTAATTGAGACAGACACAGGGACACTAAAAAAGAATCATGAAAGAAAAAAGAAGAAAATACAGAGTTTATGGAAGAATTACTGAAAAGAAAAGAAGGAGGGGTTGAAGGGAAGCAATCAATTCCCATTTATAAGGTAGGGAGTCTAGCAAACTAATTAGCGTTAGAACCAGATCAATTTTCTTACACAAAGTATTTTATGAGATTGTTACATGACAGTATACTAATTAAAACTGATTGGCCTAATTAGAGCAGCATTAATAACATAGCAGGCAGTGGCAGCAGCACCGCTTAGTCCGTGATGTGCTTTAAAGATAAAGATACGCGACAGTCACCACAGACATCCCTTCTTTTAACATAACATTTTCTTTTGCAGCAAGTCGACGGTGTGTCTGCGATCGCAGGTTGGTGAATAGCTTGCTTTTCTGCAGTGCAAGAACAGGAAGAAAAATGGCAAATTAGCCAGTATAAAAGGGAGAGACAAACTGAGAACTGAAAACAACGGTGTGTTAGAAAAGCAATTAGTGAGAAACAAACAAAAAGCATGGACCTGATTCTCCCATGCCCTGAACCTTGTGAAGTAATTTACTGGGAGATCGCCCTGGCAATGCTTCACCCAGGCTTTGCTATTGTATAAAAGACCTCATGCAATGCAAGGCAGCAGAGAAATAAACTGCCTTTAAATTAACGAGGGAGATAGGTATTGTAAGTAGGTAGTTAGACAGACAATACAAAAACCTTAGAAAGTAGAAGTTTTTCTTTTTTTGCTAGAGCAAGACTTCCAGTCTATAACAATTACAGTGGTAATACAGTATTGCTGCCAACGCTCTGTTCCTCATTGGCACAATGGTACAACACAAAACCAAGCACAATGATAATTTGGTGATCTATTTCCAAATGATACTGCCTTGAAACCATCCGTCCTGGTCACCGCTACCTTCCACAGCAACTACTACAAAGTAGGTACTCCACACACGTTCTCTCCAGAGGAGATGCACTTCCAAAATAACTTCATCTGTATCAGAATTTTTCACCCACATGGGTGAATTTTCGTAAGTAAAGCAATGTCATTTCAAGATAACAACTGCCTCATGAGTCAACAATTGCAAAATAATGTCACCGATGCACCGGAATTCAAGTAGGAATTTATTCTGGGAACTTATTGTGCCATGATGGTCAACTTCTCCAAGTAGAGAAGTACTTACAGAGAATTCCCCTGCAGAGGAAAGAGAGGAAAGAGGAAAATGGGAAAGCCCATAAAGAGCCTGCAATAAATGGCAATGTTCATGGTTATAATTTTAGTTATTTGCCTGTCATACATGAATATGTACTCATTGCTTTTAAATAAATGTATTTGTATGTCATCATTTCCTAAATCTGAACACATACATGAAGCAAAGCACGGTAGCACAAAAATAAAATGTATACAGTAATTAGTTGATTTTAATACTTTAAGTTTCACAAATTAACTTTAAATGATTAAACTCCATGTTAATTATGTAAAAGATTGTCGTGCTTTAACCCCAGCCAGCAAATAAACCCCACCCAGCTGCTCACTCACCCCGCCCTCCAGTGGGATGGGGGAGAGAATCGTGAGGGCACAAGTAGGAAAACTCCCGGGTTAAGATAAAAACAGTTTAATAATTGAAATAAAACAAAATAGAACAGTAATAGTAACAGTGAGGACAACAACTATAACAGAACATACAAAGCAGGCGATGCACAATGCAATTGCCCACCGACCGCTGACCACATGTCATGAATCGGGGGGCGAGCCCCCCCCCACCTGGTTTTTATACTGAGCATGATGTCACATAGTATAGAATACCCGATTGGCCAGCTGGGTCCACCACCCCAGCTGTGCTGTGCTCCCCCGACCCCGGTGCAAGCACCACCCAGCAACAGCCAAAGCATCAATGGGTCATCAATGCTCCTTTCATACCAAACCCAAAACACAGCACACCCCTCAAGCTACTGGGAAGAAAGTTAACTCTGTCCCAGCCGGAAGGAGGACAAATATACACATAAAGAAAAGTATTTTTATAACGGACAAGATGAATCTGCCACTAAATTATACTATGAAACCTACAGTGAGTCTCTGAAGAAACCAGGGCAACTAATGGACCTTTGCTTGCGTGAATCACATCTCAGCTTTGCGGTCTTCCACGATGCACAGCATCTGCCAAGTATCACCTTAGGAATTTCTAGATATTTTAGACAGACATACCTCAGAACTGTGGGGGGATTTTACGGACATTCAGTTGATAACGTCTGAATAACTCATGACTTATAGAGTTACAAATAGGTTATCAAATGCAAAAACAATTTTAAAAGCCAAACCTCACATAGAAATTGACCATTCTTGCCCTAGTACTCATATCTGAACATTTCCATGTAACTTTCTGATGGGTTACACAGCTGAATGCACATTCTGTAACTGAAGCTCACCCCCTGGGTTTGTGTGTCTTTAAGTCTCCTATAGCACTACCTCCATTTCTCTGGTTCACTTTATGAGCAAAAATCTTTATCTTTTGAGGGATTTGGAAACTGTACCTGAAATCCCATCTGCCAGAAGCTTCAGGATCTCTGCTAAAAAAGATCCACCTTGTTATTTAAGCATATTTTTTCCTCAAACAGGCAGATCTGCTGGCAGTCTGGGTTTACAGTTCTCCTGTTTGGAAGCACATAATATTTGACACAAACTGATGCAAAGACTGCAAAAGTTCCAAAAATCTAGTCACCACAGAAGAAATATAAGGATATAGCGAGAACAAAATAAAATCGGCTTTCAGTGCTCTGCCTCAATTTCTTTGTCAGTCCTGACTGGCTTTTCCACTTAGAGCAAACTTATCTTAGTTGTCCAGGTGTCTTTGCTCTGTGCATGGTTTCTTCTCCAACCCATAGTTTTTTCTGCACACAGTTCCTTCATCCTCGGATGGCCCTGCAGCTAAATCACCCCTCCAGCTATAAAAAAATTCCCTTTTTTTATTCTTTAATGTGTCCATTATTACCGTTCATTCTGCTCCCTTTTCACTTTTGCCATTCCTTAAACTAGCAAACTAGTACCTAGTAGTTTCTTTTTTTTCCTTTTCCAGATTTTTTCAGTCTGGAAAGCCTCACGCCAGAGTTGAAAAAAAAACATTTTTTATGAAAAAGCTTTTTCATAGGCTGCATCCAGATAATTTTTCCTGATATTCTCCTCTGACGAAAACCAGAGTTTAATGAGATTGACTTGGAAGAACCATAACTCACCCTCCTAGTTATGCCTAACAATATATGACTAACTCCACATAGGCAAAGGCATTGATTGATTAAGTTACTTCACAATGCCAATCAAAATTCATAAATTGTACAATATATGTAAAACCAATCTGATTTTCAGTCAGCTCTTCCTATCCTGAATGTCAGGTCACCTTTATTTGTGTGCCTAAGTATGGATTTGGTAGCTAAATTTATGGACCAGTTTCAAAACTGTATTTCAACTGGAGCCAAAAATTATAGTGCTAACATTCACAGTTTGTTGATCATGGCAGTGCCAGACATACGTATTCTGGGTAATGGCACAAAAAGTATCGTTCAACATTTCAGCTGATCTAAAGAGAAAGGACTATCTAACCTTTGCTGTCAGCTATTGCTGTGCAAACATATGAACTTTAGTTAGTTTAACAAAGAACAGAAATCATTTGAGTGTTAATAAATATAATACTTCTGAGAAATCTAAACTTTTGAGAGTTATTCAACAGAGATGCCATTTGCAGTTATATGCAACACTGTGAAGTCTTGCATCTGTTCAGATTTTTTTGAATACTTTGAAAAGGCAGCTGTTGTCTTCTTCAACAGTACCCTGAAGTGTATTAAAATACCACAGGAAGGGTATTAATAAAACAGTGGTGCATCAAATCCATAAAAATAAGAAAGTGCTGAGGGGTCTGAAATTTTAGAAATTTCTGTACTCATGTTTCTGAGCTTTTATTTAGTTTTGTTTAAATATACCACTAATGGATGTTAAATGTATTGGTCCACATCCTCAGCTGGGGGGGAAGAAAAAAAAAATCAATAAAGATTAAATAGATTGATATCAGTTGTGGTTCTGCCCCTCTATCCCAGCATTTACATTTCTGGCAGTTCATTTCTCTTCAGTCTGCTTCTTGAAGACTTTCAGTTTTGTAAGCCATGAGAAAACCAAGATCTTTTAGACTACCTCTGGTGCATGTCTTACTGCTGAAAGCATAATCACCCTTTCATATAATCTCATTTTGACTGCACCTGTTCAAATGTTCTTACTGCTCAAAAGAAAAATTAACAGTCCAGATAAAAAACTTCACAGGTTCTGTGATAGGCTGTCTCCAGCTCGATAGCCGAATAAAATCCACTTCTTAAGACATAGCCTCCCATTTGCTTTTACTCGGAGCCTCTGCAAATTGAAAAACAGTGAGGCACAACATCTGAGAGGTGAAATCACCGTGAATTAACTTTCAGCTAAAATAGCCAGTGCTTTGTTTGCTTTAAGAAACCTTGCTATTCATTGTCACTTAAAATCTGTCACCATATTTCTCGACGGTCCCAAACCATCAGTTACATCGCATTTTGCTATGAACCCTGATGCTCTGCAGACCATTAAAGGGTATGCCTTCCCAAAAATCTGAACTGGAAGTAGCTTAACTCCAGTGAGAGGGTAATCATCCTGTAAGGTAACACTTCAACTCATCATTTACACTTGCAGTGCATCCGCTTTCAAATTACATTAGAGACTTCTAGGTCCTGTTCATCTGAAACATTTCTGTATGAACTGTATAATAAATCCTGTCCCTTCTCTGGGCTCCTGTGGCAGTCACGGAAAAGCTGCAGAGGACCAGCGACGGCTGAGTGAGAGAGACTGCCTCCCCTGCTCGGCAGCATCATTGTGCATGGACCTGGTCATGTGGGCAAGTTAGGCAAAAACCACAATAGAATTTAGGCGTATTTAATTGATCAAGAAAACCCTACCACAGGACATTTATTCCACTGGAAAACAGTTTCTTCAAAACCAAACTTTCTGTAAGAATAGGATGGTTTTGGTGGAACAGAATTTTTTCATGTTGACACTCTTGGTATAAATGCTTCGTGAAAGGAGAGGGTGTTTGACAGTGGCTTGTTTTAAACACGAAGATTTAAAGAAAGAAAAAAGCATTTCAGTGTTACTGAAATAGACATTTCAATGGACTTAATTCTTACTCTACTGCCCCATCCAAAAGTGCTTTAGAAAGCGTCAATGTGCTTTAATCCAGTTATAAAATATTTGCAATGGCAATCTGTCCTGCAAATGGGAAAAAAGTCTATTTTGTGTCTGGCTATAGAAAAAAAGATTCCAGTTATGGGAAATAATCAATTTTTATAACCTCAGTTAACTCTGTAGTGAAGATACAGCATACCACATCTGTTCTAGCATTGCTAAAAACAAGGCTGGTACTGTGTGACCAAGTGCCTTGATCAAATCCTATACTAGGTGCTGCAATGAATGGCCAACAAATATGTTTGTTTCAGAACATAAAAGGGGAATAAAGAATCCTCCAGTATTCACATACCAAAGCATTATTGGCTGAGCTAGTGCACCAGAACCTTGAAAACCAGCAGTAAAGCCCCAGACAACTTCCAGGTCAACTTTGCAAGGGTAAATTGTGGGAAGGGACACAAAGGAACCAAGGAGAAGTTCCTTGTTCAAGGTGACACTGTACCAAACAGCATTGCTGGTAATAGAGCCCTGGCTTCACCCAAACCATTTAATGCACCATCCAATTAGCATGCTATACACAATTTCACTCAACACAAGGATAAGAAAGATTTAAAGAGAGACGTCTAAGAAAGTGCAAGAATGCACAAGCCATGACTCAGAATAACTTTCAAAATGTGTGACTGTACTGCTCGCTTTCCTGGAATCATCCCAACCGTGGATGGAATAATTTCACAAAGACTATTTTGACTGTGAACACCTGAGGAATTTGGGGGTCACAGGAGCGCTTATGCTGTTGGTAAGCCATCAAACCAAACAACTGCAAACCAGGATCTGAATAATGAGTCTTCATTCTAGATACCAACAATGCCAGGAGTCTGTTAATACTGGGTCTACCTTCAGATCACTTGGATAATTTTCAGACTCCACTGGATTTGCAAAACACACTGATTTCTCTTGCCAGATGATATAAGACTTATAACTAACCCCTCCAATAACAACACCTCACAAGACTGAGCAGGCCCATAAATGACAAGATCACCTTTAGTGATACTTAGAAATAGCTACAAAAGGTTAAGGAAAGACACATTATGATTTATGCTCCATCCCCCCTTGAACAAACAAAGAGGGAGAAATGTGAGGTGGGTGATGTCTCAGGGTTTTTTTAAAAGTCCAGGGTGGTTTGGGGTGGCAGTTCTTAGCGTGCTTTCTGATCATCCCTCAAGGAGAAAAGCAAAGTGTGTCCTGAGGAACTGAACGGGAGTGGCTCTGCATGCTTGGATCTACAGGCAACTGCACAATTGGGTCTGAAATAACGGAGAGGAAATTAAGAAGCATGCAATCAGAAAATCCCTTCCTTTCACCATCTGTCTGAGCTGAGAGGCCTTAGGGGGCCCATCTCCCTCACGTGACCCCACATAGGATGCAACATCATGAGGAATTCAGGGTCCCTCTGCAGTAAATGGAGGGACACAGTCTGCTCTCAAGTATGCCGTGGCCGAGCACCTTGCCCTTACAAACTTTCAACTGCGTTTTGGGTCTGCAGTGCTACTTGAGGACAGTCAACTGCTGGATTCCTTCGCATGGAGGTCAAAGGGGGAGGGCATTGCACCAGGATGAGGGACTCCAAAAGAAAGTCCAAATTTCTGCCTCCCTCCTCACAAGAATGGGCCAAATGCTCGCCAGGGTCCCAGGCGTGGGGACACTCTGTGGCCACTGGACTCACACTGCTGCAGAAAGGGACTGGGAACTGTTTTTGGCCAGACCACAAGGCACAGAGGGCCTTACACTTGGGGCACAGGCTGGTGCCAGCTGTAAGGCAGGAGGGGCAGCTGAGCTGAGCAGGTCCCAACTCTCCCTTAGGCAGGGATGTTCAGGGATGAGGAGGTGGGTTGCATCTTGCCGGAGCTCCATTTAAAACCACAGCAGTGGGGTTTCTCCACTGTGTGACAGCACACTCAAGGGTCACCAGAAACGGCCTGCATCCCCCCTGTGCCATTTGCTGTTCATCAAGACATGCTTTGTATGAAGAAACCAGGTCCCTGAAAAGCCCTACTCAGAATGCAAATACAGGAAGCATCTGCAAAGAAAACATTTATATGCCAGTATATAATGCAATTGTCCCATTTTCCCAGTCCGAGTAGTGCCCTCCCCGAGTTTTGTGCGGTGCACATGGCTTTTCTTCGCTGCACAGAGCTTGTCAGCCAGCCCCGAGCTCAGCCTCCCAAGCTGCCCCTGCCAGAGAGCTCCGCTATCTCACACGGACCCTTGCTCGACATGTTCCCCTCTCAGTTTTGCTGAGTGACAGTCATGAACAGTTTGGATCAGGACACTGCTTCAGCTTTACAAAACAAGTGAGCAACCCTTTTCTTTCCTATCCCCAAAATTACACTGATACTTGTGCCAGACATTTTGCACTGTAAATCCAGACTATAGGGTTAACTCTTTTACACACACACAAATACACAGGCACACACTTCTGAAATTTTTCCTTAAACATATTCAGGTTTTTAAAAAATAATTAGCTCAAGTGTTGAAACCTCCTGACAAGAATGTTTCTTTTTGAAAGTGACACTTTCCCCCAAAACTTTATGAACTAAAATGATTAAAACAACCTAAGCTCTTTTTTCCTCCCTTTCCATTCTTCTTTTATTTCCTTTTTGCTGCTCAACCTAAGAGCAAGAATATCTTAAATATTTATGTATAATTTTGTTCTTAGTTTTAATTTTTTTTTTTTTCTGGTTATTCAAAAGATTAAAACAGTGGAAGGGTAGTAAGAAACAAAACAAAACAAAGGGAAAAAAAAACCCAAAACACCAAAACCCAGTCACCTCCTCCAGATACCATTTCTGCAGCATAATAGGAAAATAAAAAAGGAATGAACACACGGAAGAAACTGTGAAGAGGTTTTGTTGAAAAAATGCTATACATAAATTGAAAAAGCTTGCAATCAATATACAGTGTGAAAAAAATTGTAACCAGGTATAGTCATATTGATGTACCTAGCAACTTGTTTTGGAAGGGACAACTTTGTGACCCTGCTATACATCAACTTCACCACAAACAGCGAGCAAGAGAGCATTTAGAAGATGCTGCCTCCCCCGATGAGTCTGTGGGGAATCTCAGTATGACAGTAATAATTTTATGAGTATTATGTATCCCATCTGTATGATATTTATGCATTTGCTTTATGATTCCAAGATGTTAATTCAGGCAGGAAAACAGGCAATAGCTTCATATAACACCATTTACCAACCTTTAAAGGACAACACAGGTGGATTTTTTGCTAGGAAATTACCTCAGGCTATTCTGAACTGCAGCATCTGGCTTGTAAACACAGACAATGGAATTCAAGAGAGAAAACGTGTAACATTTGGTTGATAAAAACACAATTTCTAAGGAGTTAGAGAAAAACGTGGATAAGGAGTTCTATGGAGTTCATTGAATTCTCCATGGCTATCAGGAACCGGGGAACCCAGCAATAAAAAAGCTAATAAGCAAGTAATTAAGCTAGAAGATGCAACAAACCTTTTTCTAATGTTCAGAATATTTTTTTCCTTTTTTTTTTTTTAAAACACTTCAGATTTGTTGCCTTTGCTGAATTACAATTACATCAACAGATAAAAATATTTTTTCAGTGCCTGAAACAAAGAAGCTTATAAGGGCTGTGAAAACTTGAATACTTCGTGTTTCCCTGAAGGTGAGAAGTCTTTTACTTTTCCTCTCCAAGAAAGCCTCACAGAACATGATATTATTTTCTGTGATTATGGACCCTGACAGGGGAGGGAGCAACTCTCTGCTTTGCACCAGAAGAGAAAGTCTCTGATCAAAGTGAATCTCCATGGAGCACATAAATAGAAATGCTTTACAAAGTGGGGATACCCCTTTTGCTTATAAATAAGTCATCCCATGAGATGATACCCACCAATACTACCATATCTTAAACCCTTAATCTCTACTAAACTTATAAAGACCATAAAATTAACAGCTGCACACGACTCAGACACAATTTGAAGAGACGTTATGATCTGTCATCAAATTGTCCAAATACATTTTTAAACAATTCTGCCAGCCCTTTGGTAGGCGTCAGGATTCTCGCATGTTCTTGCATGGTGTGGTCATGTGATAGAAATTCATTTATAAGACTACCTTTCCCTCCACATATGAATGTGACACCAAAATAATTTTCTGGTGCTTCGCTCTTGATTTAATAGGCCACCGCTTTTCATGAGGAACTGCACCAATTCATGTTGATGTCAGTAGAAAATAGTCTTATTAACTTCAATAGTTTTGTCTCAGAAATGTGGTGGGGTGGAACCTGCAATGATACAATAGTAGTCAAAATGTGACTGCAAACACATATCACACACAGTTAAAGAGCAGCTCAGTGTTCAACAGCTTTCCTCTCATAGCAAACAGGTACTCAACTCTGAAGTCCTTCCTTCCTTCCTCATTATCCCGCACTAAAAAATCATTCCCTCCTATTGCATCATAAGAAGAATGACCGACTACATGCTGATCCCATGATCTCTCATTACTAGCAATGCTTGTTAGGGAAAAAGAACTTGAAAACTTCAGAATAATTTGGAAGAATTTTCACTGTGAACATTTGCAAAAGAATCCTTAAAATAATGAAAAGTTCTTGGTCTCTTCCATTCATTTAACAAAGGAAATGTAGAGCAAGTATTTGCTAGAGTAGATTTTCTATTCACATAACAAAAGTTGTAAATGGCATATTATCTACTTTCTCATCTTATTTGTAAAGCAGGAAAAAAAAAATCTATTTTATTGAACTGGATGCTCGGTGCTTTCTCACTCATACAATATTAAGAGTCCTTTTCTATTACTAGAGCAGAGCTTTAAATTGAACACCAAATATATTTTGTCAGATGAAGCATGGCAAGTGTGGCCACCCTTCAAGAAGGGTTGACAGTTTAGCTGTGTGTACTGTGGGTCTATTGTCAGGAATTACTGACTAAAGTATTGCTGCCTGATAGGGGGCAGTTCTTGTCCACTAACCAATTTAAGCTTTCTCCCTCCCCCTTCCCATAAGGGGTTTTATTGATATTGGTTCCTCCAATAACAATTTTTTTCTAAACTCAATCAACAGCTGGTTTAGTAAGCCAAGAACAGAAAATAAAACCTTTGAAGGCTTGTTTGTCGATTTAAAAATTGTTTACAGAATCTGGGGAAAATATTCTCTGTGAAAAAAAAAAAAAAAAAGAAGCTCTGGATTTTTGATTTATATAGGTGCAAGGAAATTCAAAATATGGAAAATATTTGCAATTTATCCCCTTTAAATACAGAAAATTGAAGTACATTAGAGACACTGAGGGGTTTAGGGACTATTTTATGCTTTGATTCCATCAATATCATCTCCCTCACAAAACTTAATGAGTCGACGTGCATGATCTCAACTCCAATTGTTCACGTGCATATGTATTCATAGTAATACAAGACTGTATAATTTCTCCTAACCTGCTCCTAGATGACATTGTTTTCCTACAAGCTAAGAGCATATACACAGAAAATTTGCACAGCTCAGTTGACATCTTTTTGACCAAGTTATTGCAAGTCTTAAGTTTTTACATTCACTATAGGAAAGCAAAAATGTCTTAACATTGGATTTCTCTGGATTTGGTCCAAATCAGCCTTGAACTGGGATGCCCAAAAGATTCAGGGCCGTATTGCTCTCCATGCCTTACACAGCTCTGTTGGCAGACAACAGTCCTCATAGGTCTCTCAGCAATATCAACAGCAATTTCATGGACACACATGAGAAATAATTTGTCCCTTACTATTTAAAAATCAAAGACATGTTTTAGCCAAAAACTTTACAAGATCACTTTTAAAATTAGTTGCATTCTTTTTAAGGAGAAACAAAACAAAACAAAACAAAAAAAGTCAAAACAATGAATAGAAAGAAAAGTATAAGGCATCCAGAGACTGATATAAAACTACTTTGCATTTGCATAGCTTACCCCACCTTTATATTAATGAACCACCTAAAAACAGTATATGTGCTTTTATACAGATATTAGTCTGTTTGCACTACAGCGCATTTATTTAAAATCAGTTAGTTGCACAGATTTCTTAGACTACATCTTTTCAGTAAAGACCAGAGTCCAAAGCTGAGGAGCATGGAAGAAAAAAAAAAAGGCAGCTCAGAATTCTCCAGTGTTTGGAATTCAAAATTTTCTTTGAAGACTTCAGTTTCCTATTTTGAAGCATTTTAAAAGAACTGAATTTTCAGAAAACACCAACCTCTATCTTCTAAAAATCAGGAGAATACGTAGCATCACAAACAATTTGTATGAAGCTAGAGTTCCTTTAGTTGAAGTTTCAAGGCTAGTTTAGGTTAACTTTACTAATTTACATTAGTGATATAAAAATATATCTATGTTTTTTAAAAATGTGCTTTTATAAGGGAGCAATTAAGAAGAGACACATTTCAGTATAATGTTTTATAATTTGCATGATGCAAATCATCCAAGGGCAGGGGGAGCCCAAAACCTTGCAGGGGGTACTGTGTCAGGTAATTAGCTCAATTAAGGACTTCACAAGAGTGAAAACAAACCTATTGCCACCCTCTGGTGACCAGGTGAGGTCTGTCTAATGATCCGGGGCAGTATCTTGCTGGGGAAATAGTCTGAATTCTCCATAAATAAGAAAGAGTTGTAAGAAACAGTCAAAATCAGCAACTGCAGCAACAAAAAACATCACCCAGACAACTGCTAGAAGGTGAGTACATAGCCCCAGAACAGCCCTAAAGTTCTTCAAATGTGTCAGAGAGAAGCTTTTGTTTCAGATGGTCACTGCAATAGGGCTCTTCAATGACCTGGAAATCAAAGCGGGGGGG
>NW_009215037.1:41655-41922 GCF_000690835.1 Fulmarus glacialis
TAATGAGTAGAAAAGGACAGTACAAGGGCATAGGCACACAAGCAGAAGGACTCAGGCTTTAAACGAGTCACAACTATCAGGGGACAAGGGCAGTAAGAAAAGGTTCTATAAATACCCTAGATGTAAGAGAAAAACAGAAGAAAGTACAGGTCCATTACTTACCATGCAAGGTGAGCAAATAATGGATGACACAGAAGGCTGAAATGTCAAATGCCTTTTTTCCTTTAGTTTTTACTAAAAAGTTGAATTTTGAACAAATGCTAGGCA
>NW_009215038.1:0-18074 GCF_000690835.1 Fulmarus glacialis
TAACTCTATCCCAGCCGAAACCAGGACGGATATTCAGAATAATCTTATCACACTTTGAACTTTAAACATCTTCAGTCTCTTGGAGCTTCCTTGCTGAACATTGTAGGGGTGGTGATTAATTGCTAGGAAACAGACTAGGCAGAAAAATTGTCAGCAAATAATTACTGACAATGAAACAGCCCTTCTACTCCTGGATGCAAATATAAATTCACGGAAGTGAGATCAATGTTTTCACCCATCCTGTGTGGGTGAAGAAAGACAATTACACTCCATGCTCGATTTACACGATTAATATTCTTGTGGATTTCCATATAGAAAGAATGAACGTTAAATGTTTAATTTCTTAACAGGTTTTTCCAGTGAGGCTTCCACAGCCTATCTGAGGTTTCTTGATAGGTAAACAGAACTCACAAATAGCTGTTTGGGGGACTCATCCAGAAAGGCAATAACTGAGCCAGAGGTGGGGGCAAGTACGTGGGAAGGGAAGCCTGCAACACACTGCTGCCCCTCACAAATCTCAGTCAAATCAGTTGTGTGAACACAGAGTTTTATAGCCCAGGGTGGTTGATATAACCCTTTTCAGTACTAAGCAGTATCCTTTCAACTTTCTTGCCATCCTTACAACAATGCAAGATTATGGTCAGTATTAACATATAAAAAGTAGTAGCATCCAGTATAGCGGTACTTTCTTTATAAAAAGAATGACCGATAAAATATTGTCGTCTTTCAGACCCAACCTGAGGAAGCAACAAACCCTACTTTTTCCCAGTGATGAAACACCCAGACTTACATCGGCTGAGTCTCTCCACAGGGATCCCGATCCTTATGCAGTTGGCAGCTTCCAAGGTGTCAGGTCGTGGGAGATCCTCACACTTAGGCAACTGTAATTGCATCAAGATGAGGGGGTTTGACCTAGCGATGTTATACTCCTGCCTACAGAGATCATTCTCCAGAACTTCACATTCGTCCCGGCACAGCTCCCGCGGCTTAGGGGTCCGAGAGCGCTCGTCACACAGGGGAAACACAAAGTGGCAGAAGGATGGTATAGCAAACTGTGAGCACTGATCGGACAAATGCGTGGAAGTGCCAATCATAGTAAATGCAGCTGGAAAGAAACAAAAATAGTGCTTAAGTATTAATTCATGAAAAGCATGAGAAACAACATAATTTTCATGTCATTTGCCTTTTACAGCTTTGATCTTTTCTTGAGGGTCTGAAAGCCTACTGAGCAGCAGGGAAATGAGGTCATTTCTGCTGTAAAGGACAGTTGACAAATGCAGAAAGCAAACCCAGCATCCCAGTGTCCCTCTGACGTGTGCACGGAGCTTGTAGGACCTCAGTTCTTAAGAAGTTACCCAAGTGACCAGCACTGAGCAAACTGTTGGCGCTTGACTAATTTTAACTTGAAAGGATAAAGAGCGAAGACAAGGTACACCTGCCAAGATGCTGACATGTATTTCCAAAGTTCCTGATTAGGTAAAATCTGAACGAGGATCACCTAGCTTCTTCCTCCTGTAGACATTTTGATCAATAAACAAGACAAGTTTCTTTCAAGTTTTGACAGGCAAAAGGAAATGTGCCATTGGTATTTGGAGAGATACTGCTATTATTAGACAGGAGAAGCCTAACAGGTGGCAGTTTTGGGAAAAATGAAGGTAATCAATCTGAGCATACTGATTACATTAAGATGAATGTCATCATGAATTAGGAACTTAATCCGCCCCTTCAGCTCTCAGCATCTACACACTAAGACTTATCTGAGCGTTTTCTTGCACATTGCAAAGAAAAGACAAATGTGCATGTGCATCATGTATCTGGGGATGAATCAAGCTTTAAATGTAGGAACGTTCATTCTCACACTGGAAAGCATCATTTGTGAGTGAGGCTTGCTAGACTGCACGTTCCACCAACGCATGCTGTAAAAAGAGAGGAAATGAGCAGTTCAAGTTGTTCAGCAGTCTATTTACAACCTACAAATCAATTCTTTCCCTCTTGTCCTTTCAGCCATCTACTTCCTGCTGCCACCTGCTATTAGAGAATCTCCTGTCTCCTCCTAAACACCGCACATGCAGCAAGCGGCACCCCCAACTCCAGCCTTTTGTATTGTTTACACCTTTGCTTATTTTAATACAGGAATATTAACACAGGAATATAACCGTTTATCAGGCATGTAGGGAACACTGCATGCAAGCACGGTATCAGCCCTCAAACAACAGCTGTGACATGTGCCTGTCCTGAAGACTAACATGGAAAAAATAAACCTGGAGGACTGACGCAGTCACTGTTGGCTATCTGAAACACCACACTAATTTTTGTGATGGCGTTACAGAATTTAGAACGGCATGAGCGAAGAGTGCACAATTCACAATCATGTCCTTATTTTGATGGGAGGCGCAAAAGCCAGCAGGACTGTGTGGTGGCAACTAAGGGTTTTTTTGTTTGTTTGTTATTAAACAGATATTAAACAGCACAGCAAAGACATGGCTAGCCACACATACCCACAGGTCAGGGGTCAGGTCCGTGCACTCTTTATTGTTGGCCTTCCAGTCTTTCAAGTCATGTCTCAAGTTTTTCTCCAGAAACATCCTTCTTTTTTTTAATAGAAGGCTGCAATTCTCACCTAACCACATGGCCAGGACCGAACAGCACCAGGGGCCGTAGAGACAAAAGGAATGTATTTCAGACATCGGCACAGCAGGGAAATGAAAATCCAGAATGCAAATTCCTCATAGATGTCGCCTGTAACCTCGTCAAATGTTCTGGGCGTCGGGCGGTAGGTGTCACCGTTTCCCACACACAGCCTCCCCTGAACGCCCTACAGCTCTGAGCACAAAGACCTTCCACCAAAAACTGCGCTTAGGAAGCACGGGCAAAAGTATAACCAAAATCTCACCAGCAGTTACACAGCAGATTTTTTTTTTATCTAACAAGTTACGGCAGTTTCAAAAATACCCTGTCATTTGGACAGAGAACACCTAGTCTTGCAATACTTGTTTTACATATAAGAAGACTTGTAAGAACCAAGTATGCTGTGAAATCCTCAGGGTTATTTTGCATAATGCATTTGATATTTCCTTTGGATGTATATAGTTTGAAAATGCCGTATTATTAATGGATTATCATTACTGCCTAGGTAGGCACTGGGCAGCTCTATATGGTGGTTCCCAGAGTTTTCCTAAAAAAGAACGGTTCCATCAGAAATTCTCCTCAACTCCAGGACAGAGAGTCCCAGCCCTCAGCCTCCAAAATCTAACCGATAATCAGTGGTATTAAGGATCCAGCAGCCAGTCATGAATGTCCATGTTGTATATTTCATAAACAAGTGTAACTTGATCAATAAACATTTTCTGGAAGATATCACAGTTTTTTGGTTGGTTTTTTTTTGAAAAGGACATTATGAACCTAATTTACAGAGTTGTTACAAATTTAATAACTTCAGATAGATGAACATTTCGATATTGCTGAAAAACATCCAAAAGGATAGTGATTATGTCATAGAAAAAAATTGTATCAATAGTATGTATTAATTAATGACATAATGGTAAAAGAGGCTGGAATTACAACAGAGTACAGGAGAAAGGAGGGAGGGGAATGAGTCGTAACAGCACAAGGAAAGGTCAGCAGCTGGATTTTGCCAGTCCCAGAATCTGATCACCTTCTCAAGAACAGAAAAAAAACTGACCTGGATTGCTGGCTTGACAATGAGCCTTTAAGGTAGTATCTTGAAGGAGTCAGAGCTGGCAGGTGAAGTCAAACTGTTTTTGGCAACTAGTTATGTTAAAATAGCAGATTCAATTAGTTAGCCATATCTGGCCAGATGCAAATAAGCTTCTGCTGGACCGAGTTAATTGGCCATATATTATGATAAAGTTTGCTCTATTCCACGGATTCATTTGCTTGCTCTACTTGTGTACATCACAGTCACAGCTGTTAATGTCAGCTGACTGAGGTCCAGTGAAGAAAACCCATGTTGATGTACAGTCCATTAAAAGTCATTAAGGTTTTGGATGCATGTTTGTGACTCTGTACCAAAACAATGATCAGAGAAAGAATCAGCAGGCACAAAGCACAGGAAGGTCGACACTCGTTTTATATAAATCAATGTGAAATCCAGACTCTGCCAGGATTATGCAACAGGGGAGGAAACCCAAGGGAAAAGCGACCATACATTTTTCAAGAAAATGAAAAACCAGTGATTTTTAATTACATCAAAAAATTTATTTAAAAAAAAAATCTTCTATTTGAATCCATCATGCAAAAAGCTCCAGTATAAATTATAAGCTGTTAAAAAGTCAATGCTCTGACATTTTACTTAAGGACGTGGAAAAAGCTTCTAGACACCACAGCAGATATTCATCTTCCTTGCTCCAAATTTTGCTAACTGCACAAGTGGGAAACTGGCTCACCTCCTCTAAACCTTAATAGGAGGATGTCTTAGTCACTGACGGACAAAACTGAAGAGGATGATCGCACTATTTACAACTGAATTGGAAACTTTCACGAATGTTTTTTGCCCTGCTACAGAGATGTATAAGCTCACCAGTAATCCGGTTTTCAATTTCCCCTTGCATCTGGAGGGAGTCCACATAAATGGTCCTGTTTCCAATGATTCGTGCACATGCAATTCCCCTGTATGGCTGACAGAACCCATCTTCATGGTAATCTTCTCTGCAAAAGACAGGTTAGGATTTTATAAGCAGAAGTCTAGCTGTCCCCAAGGAATTTTTACAAAATATATTCCTATAAAACGAGAAAACACCAAAAGACCGTAAATCTGAAATTGTTCCATTCACCAGGTGCAACTTTCTCCTCCAATTCTCTCTACACTACCTTAGAAGTACTAATGAGGCACCCTGTAAATAGCTCATTAGAGAAAGAAGTAAAGGAAAACCCAAGATTAATTTAAAAATCATATGTTAATAATAATGGGATTTGACAGATGAATCTATTAAAAAGCTGTTAGACAAAGGCAGCAACATAGATCTTGTTACATGACCCCATGCATTTTTGGCATCTAGCTGCACCCAGTACAGTTAGGCAATCAGTTGGTTCTCCTCTCCCACCTCTCTCTCTCTTTCTTCATTTCCTGTCATGAACAGCAGAAGAGACCTTGCCAAGCTTTAATTAAAACATGGAATAATTTTGAACTCTGAATTAGGTAAACAGAATAAAAAGTAATCAAGGTTTTAACCTCTTTTCCTCTTCTCTCTAGTCAGAGTCAATGCCAAATTCCTCTTCCAATGTGTATTTTAATGCATTTTTTCAATTCAATGAGGTTTTGGGCCCAATTTTACTCCCTTACATCAACATAAATATTTTGGCATAAAAGCACTAGCCTAAAGGCTCAGTGGTTCAACACATCATCCCCAAGGCCCCAGTAAATAATATAGAGCTGATCTGTACATCAGAATTGTCTAAGCACTGAAGAAGGGCTTCAGAGTGGGAGTGCTCTCAGAGTTAACATCCAGTATGCCGTGTGTTTCCTCTGGCATGGCACAGCCTCTGTGCTAGGATTCACTAGCCTGATGGATTCACATCACATTATTCACTACATGATGGACCAAAAAAGGCATAAAACATAATCTAGAAAACCATGACTCCAGAGTAATCCTAGGACACCCAAAAGCTTAATCAGCTTTTGTAACTAAACAGTCAGTTCAAAAGGCTGAGGTACCTCTCCCATACCAGTGATTTTTGAAGTATTACTTCAATACTATTCCGCATTTTGCACTTTATTATCTTTGGATATCAATACCTGTTTTGGTCACCCGTGTTTCCACTTCTCTTACAAATAGCTTCACCCTTCCTTAGCGTGCCACATGAGCAGGCACCCTTCCTTAGCGTGCCACATGAGCAGGACAAAAGTGTCAGTGAATACATGTACAACCACGTAACTTCAGCTGGGCCAAATCAGGATGAAAACCTGCTGCCTGACAACAGCTAGCCACGACGAGCACATCACCCAACACCTACGCAGTGCCGAGTGCGGCCCGTTACTTCCGATATCTTATTCTGCCTTAGGAACCTCTTTTCATTTTTCCTGTGCTGTGTCTCCCTGATAAAGCTCATCTTTCAGGGAAATGTTACCACTATTTCTTAAAGTATAAACTTTTTGGCAGTGTAAGGTTAGCCAGCAGTTAGCCAGCGTAGCCAAAAGTTGGAACAATCGATCACCACTCGAGCAGCATCTCTCCCTTTCCTCCCAGAAAGACTTAACAGGACCCGATCCACCACACAGCTGCTAGGTAAACCATGGTGATACGAAGCGTTTCACGCAGTTGTTGTCCAGATCTGGCCTTTATTTCCTACCACAGTATGATTGTTAAATACTCACAAAGCAACATTTTGTCTACAAACTCTGAAACAAGTTCTGCTTCCACAAAGATATGTAAGTTTTTGATTATGGTGGATGAAGTAAAGGAGGAGTCTTTCAGGATCAATTAATTCCTGCAGTGAAATTCTTTCACTCTCATAACAAAACCTCTAATTTTGCAACAATTGCATCATGCCTGCAGGGACAAAAATATCAAAGCATTTTGTCTGTGCCTGTTTTATGATCCTTGACCACCTCAGTAGGAAGTCAGCAATTCCCACAAGGAGTTGAATGAATACGAAACCCCTATTTGACCTCCTTCTCAAGAGTAAATTCATACCCCTATCCTGCAGAACAAAGTCTGCAATGTATCTAACTGAAACTGTACCTCACACTTCAACTCTCAGTACAGGATTCTCTTGCCAGCACAAAAAAAAAAAAAAAAAAAAAATCCATAAAAAATAGTACTCCAAACAGCTTGGGTTTGGTGACAAAAGCAGTGTGATCTCTTACTTAGCTCAGTTTATTTATTTCTGTCAAGAACTTCTAAATACAGCTTAGATACTATATATACACACATATGCTCCCCTCTCCCATGTTATAGTCAACTGCTGATTAAACTAAACTGGATATGACCATTACCATGGATGCAAGCAAAAGTAAACAGTAACCTGATGTCAGATACTCTGACAGAAGCTGGGCTGTTATTCTACATGCATCTTTGTCAGGTCAGGCAGCTCAGTGAATACAGTTTGGCTAGTACTAGTGATCAAGGGGACAAAATTACATCAGTCTTCTCAGGAAAATAGTTGATTTCAACAAAGCTGCAGAAGTGGCAGCACTTAGAGTCTCCTTACAGATTACCCTTTCCCTCGGCTACATGTACACTCGGCACATGGCAAAACATCCGCAGCAAAAAGCAAGCTGGGGGCAATCTGGTAAAACAGTGCAGGAGCGGCGTCATGCTCAGTTCAAACAGGAGTCTTTGGAACCATGTGTGACTTTGATTCATGCTCCAAACCATATGCCAGCAATTCAGTTGCTGATCAGAGCAAGAGTTAAAAGCTGCTGAAAATAGGCAGAAATACTGACTCTTCAATTTCCTGCTGCTTGAGCTGTGAAGTCTACTCTGATCAAGAACCCTGGTAAGGGCAGAAATCTGACTCCGCAAGAAGAATCCAGAAGATTGTTGAACTCGCAGAAATCTGACAAGCTAACTGCCATAGGTACTTTCTACCTTTGTTCTTTATTGTTTTTTTCTGAATATTTCAAGATGGCATTACCTTTTCTCACTAGTGATTTTCTTCCATTTTTATATAACTATTTTTTTTACAAAACAGAGTGAGGAACATCTTAAGTGTTGACCTTCTTTTTTCACATTTGCTGGAGGGCAGTCTCAAAGACAGCACACCTAGACCATCAATTTTCTCAGCACTCAATTACAGTGGAGGTAAGGTATGTTCTTCTACTGAGAGAACTCTCCTCCCAGCTACTTGTCAGATGTTTGACAGGAGTTTGGATTTAAAAATAAAATCGTAAAGAATCTGACTGAACAGATCCTCTATTCCTAAAACCCCAACTTCCATTTCTTACGATGAATGCTATTAGTTTTCCAGGCCCATAAGGTGATCTTCTGCCAGAACAATACAGTTAAGAACTAACCTTTCTAATATAAAGCTAAAACAAGAGAACCTTTTATTTTGGGCACACACAAATAAAACCAAAACACTGATACACTTTTATGTACAACATGGCGTGTCTCTAAGATTGACCAGGCTTACCAGGTCTGGAAACATATTGAAGAACCAAGCACTGATAAGACATTTACAAGTTCCTTATCACACATGCACTGCACTGCCTGATTAAACACAGTCTGCCGTCATGTTTGTGGGCAGAAGAAGTCTGTATGAAATGGAGAATTAACCAAACAAGCAATGTAGAAGAAAAATGCAGGTTCAGTGGTATGGTGCCAGTTGAATCTCCTCCCACTGACAGAAACCATAACTTCCAGGGACATCTGGGTCTACAAAGGAAGCACTGGAAGAACCAAGTGCTTCTGAATAGCAATAAAACCCAGCATGCATGAATACGAATCTCTCTAGATGGAGGTCATGTAAGACTTCCCTAAGGTAGATATCTCCTCTAGAAGTATATAAAGAGATTTCTAGGCATACTGCATGTGCTGCAAAAACATACTGAACATCACCAACCCGACCCGTGCATTAAGCATTACTTGAATTTCACACGTGACACAGGAAGAACACCAAAAAAAAGACTACAAAAGAAAATAACTAGAAAACAAAGAGGATTTTCTTAATGGAAAATCTGAAATGCTGAAAGAATACATCTGGGCACAATACACTATATGTTATCTATGTAACCCAATCTATTGTATGTAACTGTCACAGCTGAACCGTCCAGAGGGCATATGAAACAAAAAAGCCCCGGTAAATAAAAGGCAACCGTGGAAACTCTGTTCAATACTAAAATCACCTTGTGAAGCACATAAGTCTGATGAGAGCTTTCAGTATGTATTTGGTGCCTACGAAAACACAGTGAGTGCAGACCTAGTGGTTTTGCTGAAAAATAGAGAAAACACATGAAGGCATAACAATCTTTAGCAAGGATTTATGAAGGGAATTCTGAAAGCAGAGTTGAGAGGTATTAGATATTTATTTGCTAGTAAGATACCTTCTTCTGATTGCATCCCACAAACTTAACTTAGAAAGACAACAGAAACTTGTAAATCTGTTTTCCTGAAAATGGAAGAGACAAAACACTGTGCATCAGCCATGAAAAGAAACTCAGAAATCCTCCAAAAAACTTAGAAAGAAAAACTTTTTGATTGAATACATTAAAAAACCCAACTAATTTAATAATACCCTGCCAACCTACCCTTGTAATAAAATGAAAAAAAAATGTTATTTAAAATTATTATTTGAGAAAAATGTATTTTAATACATTCAAATAATAAATTTTTAAGGTATTTGGAGGATACATCCTCAGCTTACATTTTACCAAAGTAAACAATACTAAGCCAATTCATAGAATATAACAGGATATTCCAGAGGTTAGTGTTTAAAAAGATAGTAGAAACTTTGTTACAGCTGTTTCCCACAAGCAAACTAAGTGCACTTAAAATTTCCTATAAATTTTCCCACAACAAATAACAAACCTGAAGATTTTACCCTCTTTTATATTGTCCAGGGATTAAACAGCTTTTAATTAAAAACTCTTAAGTACTAAGAGAGGATTAGCACTCCCCCTCATTTTCCATTACAAGTGGAGTGGCAAAGCAAGGAAAAATGCACAGAAAACCACAGTTAGACAGTGACAGACGAAGGAAAGGGCAAATGATTCATGTCATCCTATTTGCTATGGGTAGAGAAATACAACATTTGGTATACCGTCACTCGTCTTGTGGGAAAGTCTCAGAGTTTTTGATAGCTGTGGATTGAAAACTGATGGCAGAAGCTGTGTAAAGAGGATGATTATAATCGACAGTAAGATCAGAGGGAAAAGGACAGGCATCATATTTCAGATTACAAGTTTACTTAGCCCAAGGTGTGGCTACTTCATAAACATAAAGCACACAAGGTAAATGATTAAAGGCATAAAGGCTTTATGTTTAATCAAAGAGAGGCAAAACACTCTGACTTGTAGGAAGGGCAGTATAAAGGGCTGCAGTAAAAAATCAGGAAATTCTGTTTTTAATATACATATGTATTCATGGTTTGTTTATAGTGCATCTCAAAACCAGGACCTCTTATAATCTGGCACTACAGTCCTTGTAATTTGTTACCCTTACTCATGACACGTATCATATCATAGTGCTGCAGAGCGAACTGAACTCACAAGGGGATCACTTTTCGATGACTAAAATGAGTCTCCAAATATTCACTCCCTCCGACAGAAACAGGTCACAGAGAAGATCTGAGAGAAGAGAAACATACTACCCTTGTCATATGCTGTATCACATCTATAAAATTTGCCTCTTGTCAAAAACATAGTGAATTTATATTAATGTTACTATAGAAAAAAACTTTGTACTTTCCCGTCAGGTTTGTATATTTACCTTTCAGGGAAAATATCAAATAAAACACTCGATTTCTTGTTTCACCATGACTTAAAATTTGTCAGGAGTGTTGTCTTTTAAAGCAAGAATTACAATAGGCTATAAAATTGCTTCTTCTCATAGGCCTCCTGTTGTGCACAGGAGATCAACGGAAGTTTTACTACTGACATTCAAGGCAATAGGACTGGGGTATAAATATTTGATGGAGGAAGAGAATGGGATTTTTCATAACCAGTATTGCCTGAACTATTACTATTCATCCATTGAAAAGGGCTGGGCTAATGCCAGGTGCTCCTGACATCGCCCATAACTTCTGCCCATACAGGGCAGAAATTCAGTAACACACACAAATGGGTTGGAGGTTTTAGCGAACTTTCCAAAAACCAGGTGTACAGGAAAAACTCAAAAAAAAAAAAGCAAACCCACAAACCATAAAACACCAAAAAACCCACACCTGCACATCTGTGTCCTGCCTGCTGAAGCCAGGAAGTGAAAGGATGGCAGGGACAACTTCACTGCTGCATCAGGCCCCTGCCTGGATGGAGGGACCCTGCGCCCACCTCAGGGGAGAAGGGCACAGGCTTCCTGCCCTACCTGTCTCCATGCTCTGAACAACCAGTTTCATTCTCTGTCCAAAGGTTTATCTGCAAATAACCCACCTTTCTGGTACATAAAAACATTTGTTTGCACATCTTCAGCGGCGTCTAAAGATCAGCACTCCTGGGATATCAGAAAATACTCGTTGAAGTAGTTAACACCCCAAAGAGAGACTTCACTAACATACAGGAGGGATATAAAAACTTTTCCCATACGCTAAAGGAATGTAATAAATAGTACCAGAAAAGAAGGGGAGACTAGTGTTAAAAAGTCAAGAACTAACAGGCAGGAGAATTTGTATAAATAGTCATAGCTCAGTTGAAGTCAATGGACCTATGACAATTTACACTCACCAGGTATATGGCCCGTGAATTCTCCTACCAGATGCTCAACAACAGACCCCAAAAGCAAGATTTCCTTACATCTAGCATACAACTTAGACAAATATTAACAAATAACATTTGGCTTTTTGTGCTTTTTATGTGAAAAGTAGCACATAACAGAATCCCTAAAAAAATGTACTTAAAGTCACATTTACTGAACAGAGAAATTGTGCTGCGTTTGATTTGAATGTTTATCTGCTAGTTCCTAAAAAGTTACATTGTGAACTGAAACTTCAGATTCAATGTCTAAGATCAGTAAAAATTAACAGTTGATCTTTACTCTACTGATTCTACTAAATGATGAATTTGTTAATGCTAATCATAGAATTTGAGACACCATTTTAAGCCAGGTAATAGACAGAGCAATTCATTGAAATGTCACTAGTAAAAACACAGGTGCAAATGGACTTAGTGTCTGTGACAAACTAGAGAAAAGTAAGTTGTTTGTCAAACAGCAACTTGTAGACCACTACCTTATATTTAGCCTAGTGCAATTATTTCTACAATGGATTATAAAATCAGTATTTTTAAACACAAAACTCAGGCTCCAAAGTCTGTCTCTAAAACATAGTCCAAATAATGTTTTAAACATATGTTACCGTGAAAGGAGGATGCTTTTAATGCAAGGTATTTAAAAAGCATTTAAACGCAAGAAAGAGGAAGGACATCAATAGGTTTTAAGCATATGCCTCATTGAATCATGAACCAAATTATTCTCCTCACTAGGCATTGCCTTAAGTGGGTGTCAGCACTCCTAGCTGAGCTGTGTCCTTGCTAAAAGATACCATGTTCAATTATTTAAATGGATAAAATAAATGGAAAATGGTATTGCCTTCCTTCCTTTCACAGAATCACCCTCCATCACTCCTACAACACGAAAAACACACAGTCTTCACTAGCAAAGATGCAGTAAAAAACCGAACATATAAAACTCTGGCAGGATGTTCATTAGGTAAACTACATGATGCTATGGTTTGACAGTATCACAGGCATTCACATATTTATTATTGCTTTACATATTCAGAAAAGGTTTCAGTGTACCAAAAACCATTGCTGTTCCCAAGTACAGTAATCACATACAGAAGTATAGACATGGGTGGCAGGATGGCGCTTACTACAGTAACCTGGGTAAAACAGTCGAAGAAGCAAAGCTAAACAAGGACATCTACGTCCCAAATTTTTGCAAGGAACAGAGGATTGTCCCTGGAGGTATAACCGGCTATAATCATCTGATTACCACATGTAACTTCAAACAGATGATCTAATACTACTTCTACCTAGAAACTGTCTCTTTCAATTCACTCAAATGACATTTTTGTAACTTCTCCCCCTGCTTTCATAGGTGTCAGCATGTTGGGATGAAATCTTGAAATCAGATGAGTCAGCTGGCAATCCAAGGAAGGCTGCAGGTCTGTTCTGCTGAGTGTCAGATATTTTTAAGAGAAACATCTCTGTTACAACCAGGGTTACTGAAGAATTGGAAAAAAAAAAAACCCTTTAAAATCTAATTTCAACATATGGGAACACGGACCTGGCCATGCAGCGTTCCAGCTTCTCGCTCACCAAAGAAATCATTATGACTGTCCCTCCCCACCCCTTTTTTTAAGGCAAGTTATCCCTCTCAGCGTGTTACGACTGTCTAATAAATTGTCTACCTCTGACATCCCCAAGGAAAAACAACAGGAAAAACATGCCCTCTGAAGAGCCTCTCACAAGCAGCTCCCTATTGCCCCCACTGTCAGAGGAAAGCAAAATTCTTCTTCGCTTTGATCATTCCTCCTCCTGCCATGCCACCCTGAGTAAGTACACACGGGTCAGCTCCAAAAAGGTCTTGGAAGAGCCCACCAGAGGAAAATGTCATTATAATTGCTGCTGTATCCAGGTAGCAATAAAACTGGTAGCGGGCATCCCAGGCAGCCCAGGGAGGGCTTCAGCAGTGGGGCTGCTGGTGCCTCGGGGGCAGGGGATGGAGGGCTCCACCGGGGCTGCTGTACTACGATGCAGGGGAAGAGCTAAGAGGCCATGTCGGCTGCCCGGGGTGACGGCAAGGCCATCAAGGGGAGAAAGAAGGAGCGAAGGGCAGCTTTGACGTCTGTGATGCCACAGGAGGGAGGGAGGGATATCGGGCCTCATCAAGGGGGCTGAGCTGGGGATAGGGGTCCCTTCTCACGCCTGGGAGTGGGTGAGAGAAGGGCATCCCACTCCCTCCGGGCTGCGCCGACCTTGCCTAGTGCAACCCTCATCCCACTCCATAAAAGCCACCAGGGATAAGCAGGATATAATAAATTCTTTTTTAAAAAAAAATCCTTAAAGTTTTCAGGTAGATATTCATGCATTCTGATTTATGTACACAGGCAGATTTTATGTACAAATAGAAATCTTATATTATTGTTCAGTTCATAAAAATCAGTTGATGGAATTTTATACATATGCCAGGAAGACAGGTGGGGGTAGAAAGTCTTGAGAGAAAAGAAGACTAAGAAAGCATGGTCAAAAATAGCCAGTTATATAAATCCAGAGAGAAGCCGGGGTTACAAGAAAGGCAAAGGAATAATTTAAAGCAAAAAAAGAAATTCCATGGAAGTGCCTCAAGCTTTCCGTTTTGGGTTTTTTCTTGAATGATGGGAAATATAAGTTTTCTGCAAAGTGCTTCCTAGCTTTTTAGTAGAGGTTAAAAAGTTAAGACACTTTTCTAAAAAATTGGTTAAAACCCGTAATTAATTAAAAATTGTTTCCAAATTAAAAATGTTTTAACTGACCATGCCATTAAAAATGTGATCACTTATGAAAGTATCTAGGCAAAAGAAAAAATGAAAATAACTGTACTGGTATAACTTTTTTCTTCTTTCTTCTTTTTTTTTTTTTAAAAATAACAAAGGCGGCTTTTCTATTTCAGCTAACACAGATGTACATCTGATGGCAGAGAGGTTTGTAAAACAGTCAGAAATTATCAGCATCATCTATAAATTGATATATAATTATATGTACATGCAAGTGTTCATATTCAAAGTCTTTCACGGAACATTTTTATTAAAACTACAGAAACATCTAATATTTATAACCATATAATACTGAAGTGTCAGTTTCACTGTAATTTTTCCAGTCTCAAGGAAAAATTAGCATATTCCATTTATCGGAAAACCCCAGCACCAACTAAATTACTTCTTTAAAAACTTCTAAGCAACAATACGAAATACTTGCTAGCTTCTCTGTTACTTTTTATGGATAAAATATGAACTATTTATTCTAGGCAGTGTTGCAGAAAGTTACAGTTTGTGAATACTTCCTCATGTTAGAAGCTGTTTTCATAGCTGCTCTTAACTTTGTAGAACTTACTTGAGCTGAAATTTTCCACAGACCAAAGCTAATTTTGTTGGTTTGTTTGGGTTTTTTTACTTCAAAAGAAATTGTTCAGGTGGTTCAAAAAATGAGGCGAGAGAAAATTACCATTTTTGTCTTTAGGAAAAAAAAAAAAAAATTAGAACCCAAAACAAAACCACTACCAGGAAAAGGAACTGCCATTTGGTTGTGATGCTATCGTGTTCCCTTGCTATTGAGCAGACACCTGAGACTTGCTGGAACATACCTTTTGCTGTTCCCATGAAACACTACCCAAATTTGTCCAACCTTTACGTCATTTCCATCTTCATGTGCTCAGCCCAGCCTATGAGAATGTAGCTGATACATTCTCCAAATACCCCGTCTACAGCAAGCTTTGCAGACATGTGTGAGAAAATAAAACTGCTTGGCACTCTTGTCAGGGCTAGCGCCTAAGGTTAATTGAGGCAATGGTATGAGGAGTTTGCTGCGGGCCCAGGGGACCCTGGGGGCTATGGAAGTGGGAGGAAAAGGCAGGTCAGGGGTAAAGGGCCTACCACTAGGAGAGCACACGGTCCTCCAAAATCTAGAGCAAAACCTAATGTTTTTTGTGTCTCACCATTTCTTTCTGTCAATAGATGAGTAAGTATGTGTCTCCTCTTCTGGGCTGGTCTTCTGTACTGAAGACAGCAGTCTATTATTAGCGCTATCTGCCTGTCGGCTGGCTCCAGCCACCGAGGTCTGGGTGGTATGGCTAAGGAATCCAGAACTCATGAAATAATTCTGGTGTGTCATCATAATTTCACATAATAGGATTGTTGATTTTTTCCAAATTAGGAAAATTAGCTTTTTCTGCACAGGAAATTCTATGCCAGTTTCAATCAAAGCCTCTGGAGTTCCCAAGAATTAAAAATAAACAGACACTCTTCTACTTCAGCCAGTGGAAGAGGGTAGAAATGAACAACCTTTGGCTCTGCAGCTACCCTTTGTTGGGGCGGGGGGCACAGCACCCTGAATCACCCAAAACTGCTGGGAGGCCCGGGTATCCATCCAGCCTTCATGTAATCCCAAATGATAATTTCCCCTTACTTTTCTTCCTTTGGATTTAAAATCATTTACTGAATGTTTATCAGACCTCATTTCCAACACTTCTCTCTTCTTTTTTTTCTCTATGTATAACCAATTAATAGCTGAATGTCACATTTTTTCATTTAAATCTTCCCACAATATAATAGCGGATACTGCGTTGTATCTCAGGCAAAGCAAAATAGCTCACATTCCAAAGTCAGAGTTGTAATTTATTTTCAGATGCCACACACATGATGCTACACAAATATTATTAGCTTGACAGGCTATGAGTAGCAATTGTACCAGCACCACAGCTCCATACATTAATCTAATCGGGCTTAACATTAATAAACTCTTCATGAATCAAAACATGTAGAAAACTCAATCAGGAAATAAAACATTTCTCCAAATTTGGCATGTCAGCATTTAGTTCCTAATGCTTGAAAACTAAGATCCTGTATATACTGATATATCTGTCAGTCTGACTGACGAAGAATTTAAAAGTACAGTGACCACACACTGCACATTCTTGCCGGAGTGCCTGAGTGCCTGAGTCTTGGAACTATTGATTTTGTAATACATTTTTGCTTTTCTCTCTTCTCCTCAATCTAATGCTGAAATAAAAAATACGCAGCTAAATTTCGTTACCCACTGAGATTGTCTTTTCCACGTTAATTACCAAACACAGTATGAACATGCTACCTTGCAGCTACCAACAATAAATGGAGAATATCACCACAGCAGCTCAGAGTACAAGAAGCAGCTATGGTTTTAACTTTGTTAACACAGCGCACTCACAAGCATGCCTTTGCTCTAAGTTTCAGATTCCTGTATAATTCAGCAGATCTTACAGTTAAGAATATGTTTTTATGTAACATGTACTATTTTACGGTTGGACTCAAAGATCTTAAGGGTCTTTTACTACCTAAATGATTCTATAATTTTATGTAATAAAATGTAATCTATTACAGAAGAAAGTAAAAAGACAGTCTGCACTCCTCCTGTTGAAAGCACAGAAGGTTTGTTCCTGTGCAAAACAATATTTTCTTATACTGCTTGCTGCTGAGACAGACTCCTCTTTGAAGGAAAGACAGACTCTTTCTATTTTGGGGATTGGGGTAACATTGCATGTGTTCCTTAGGGAGGTATATGGTGCGCTGGGTGAAGAACTGGCTGAACGGCAGGGTTCAAGGAGTTGTAGTGAATGGGGCTACATCTGGTTGGTGGCCAGTCACCAGCAGTGCTCCACAGGGCTCAGTTCCAGGGCCAATTCTGTTCAATATTTTTATCAACGATCCGGAGGCAGGAGTTGAATGCACAGTTGGTAAGTTTGCTGATGATATTAAACTGGGAGGTGCTCTTGACTCTCCTGAGGGACAAAAGGCCTTGCAGAGGGATGTGGGTAGATTGAAGCATTGGCCAGTCATCTATGGCAAGAAATTTAACAAGAACAAATGACAACTTCTGCACCTGGGATGGAGAAACGCCAGACACAAGTATAAATTAGGAGAGGAGTGGCTGGAGAGCAGCCCTGCAGAAAGGGATCTGGGGGTGCTGGTTGTCACTAAGCTCAACAGGAGCCAGCAGTGTGCCCTGGCGAGGAGGACAAACCACATCCCGGGGTGCCTCAAACAGAGCATAGCCAGCCGATCAAGAGAGGTGATTATCCTGTATTTAGCATTAGTGCGGCCTTACCTTGAGTACCATATGCAGTTCTGGGCCCCACAATTTAAGAAGGATGTTAAGGTACTTGAATGCGTCCAGAGGAGGGCAAAAAAGCTGGTGAAGGGTCGGGAAGGCATGTCCTGTAAGGAGCGGCTGAGGACACTGGGTTTGAGTAGTTTGGAGAAAAGGAGGCTGAGGGGCGACCTCCTCGCTCTCTACAGCTTCCTGAGGAGGGGAAGTGGAGAGGGAGGTGCTGATCTCTTCTCCCTGGGATCCAGCAACACCTGGGGATGGTTCAAAGCTGCATCAGGGGAGGTTTAGACCGGACATTACGAAACATTTCTTTATTGAGAGGGTAGTCAGACACTGCAACAGGCTTCCTAGAGAGATGGTTGATGCCTCATGCCCGTCAGTGCCCTAAAAAAAGGCATTTGTTCAATGCCATTCATAGTATGTTCTAACTTTTGGTCAGCCCTGGAGTGATCAGGCAGTTGGACTAGATGATCGTTGTAAGTCCCTGCCAGCTGGAACAATTCTAGTCTATTCTAGTCTATTCTAGTCTATTCTACCCTATCTTCCCTAAACAAATATTTGAGAAAGCTGCTGATCCAAATGAAACCAGAAAATCAAAACCTTCTGGAAGCTGTTGCACCTT
>NW_009215039.1:0-12917 GCF_000690835.1 Fulmarus glacialis
CCCCCCTTCCCTCCCCACCCCCCTCAAGTACCAGGCACTGATAATTTCCAGTTACCTAGAAATCGCATAGTTGTGCAGGTTTACAGGGAGAGCATGCAGAGCTAAGGAGGGACTGTGAGCAGACTGCTGGTGGCGTGTGTGATGCATTAGGCAATCTGTTAGCTCTTTGCTTTAATGACAGAGTCAGTAAAACTTGAAATTTTAGGGCTCAGTTCGGCAAAGGTTGTGCTGAAGTCCATTGCTAAATACTTGAGCATATGCTTATATCCCCTGGTGGGCATCAAATCTGGGGCTTCTTTCTGTTGCTATCTGCGTGTTTGTGCTTTGCCAAATAGAGCTGGAGAGCTAATTTGAGGTCTGGTCTTCTCCAGCCAGGTCTTTGAGATACCGTAAGGATTTCACCTACTGCTTCCAATCCTTCAGTGGGCTGTGATCGTTGAGGTCTGGGTTGGGACTGAGACATGTGTGCACCCACAGGGGAGGGACTTCCTGCAGATGAGGAGCCTGGCCTTGCAATCCCATGTTAACTTCATGGAGGCAAAAGCTCTTTCTGACACAATCAGCCAACCAAACCCACAGCTTTTCAGGGCTGCAACCTTCCCTTGATACAAGAGGAGCTTCCACTGCTTGTGGTTTAACCCCCGAAAGATGGAGTAGCTCTTTTCTTGTTGCAGTTTCCCTAATGATTATGTGTTTTCCATTTCCAAATCCTACCATTATGTTACACCAGAGGCTAAACTGGATGATGATAGTGATGGCTAGCTTCAGCACTTAAAAATCTATTAATTCATTTCATGAACCTCTTGTTTGGAAATTCATTTGTATAAAAATAAATAAACTCGGTTTTTTTTTAAATACAATTTCATTAGAAACCTAACTTTTGAAATACATAGCCTCCTGCTTTCCAAAAACTCATGCGCTAAGGTTTTCTTTGACAGAGAAAGTCTGCAGGTGCTTATAGTACCTTGTATTGAAGGAGTACCTCTCCATTTATAGTGCTAGGTCGTGTTTGCTGTAGAGTGCTCTTCATCTTACTTTAGTTAAATAAACTATAGCTTTGGCTTCTGTAACAAAAGGCTAATTCTGCTCTGCTTGAGGGATGGAGGAAGAAATGTTAAATTAGTACAGAGCACCATCATTCTGGTTCTTGTCATCTGATTCAGTTGTCTCAGTAGTTAGTTAGTGAGGACCAGGATCACGAGAGTTTACAATTCAGGAGCTGCGTGGAGTAGAGGAATTCTTCAGTGTCGCTCTCAGGTGCTACAATGACAAGTGTGTTATGAGAGACCAAACCCTGTCAGGTCCTATGGTGGTGTCCTCAGTGACACTCTTCCTATGTACATAAGGTGCAAGGGATTTCCACCCGGCGCAGGCTTTTGACCTGCCAGAGCCCATGCATCACTGAAATGCAGTTTGGGGAGTTGGCATGGGACACGTTAAGCTTTGTTCAGGCACTTCATCCTCAGGAATTTCATGGCAAAACAGATGCTACAGTAATCCTGGGATCGGGAAGCATGCCATACTGCTGTTACTGCAGTGACTCTGCTCACCAGCAGCTGATACAGGCATAGTAGACAGAGAAATGTCTAAGGCATGTTTGAGCAGCTCCCCTTTTCAGGTTTTATACGTAATAAGACAAAATGAGTAAGCAAACTCTCAGCTTGTTTTACAATGCCAGCTTGTTACAATTCTTTTTTTCTTTTTTTTTTCTTCCCTTTTACCCCCCCCCAAATGGAGCTAATTCAAGTGAAATCAGCTAACAAGCCTTTGGAGACATGACCAGAGCTGGAACATTAAAACATGTTTTCTGTTGCAGAGACAATGCTGTTTCATTTAATTTCTTTTCTCTTTTTGCAGTGCTTCATTTAAAAATGAGTGGATGTTTCCTATTTCAAGGCCTGTTCCAAAGTCTGCCTGGATTTTTTACTCATGTAAAATCGCCTTTAAGTCCATAAGGGTTTCATTGGAGAAATTAAAATTGTTGAAGAGAGGTAATTTAGGGACATCCCTAACAATTTATGAAAGCAACAGGGATACAAGTTAAAAGGGTTCCCAACACAGTGAGGTGCTACCTAATATATATGCAGACACAAGGTTTTCTTTTTGCATCTTTTATAGTGTTTGTCATAGTCAGGCTACCCAAGTAGCTTGAAGTAGCCTGAAGGTTTTCCCAATATAGTTTGTTGAGCTTTTAGGCTTGGGATTTCTTTCTTTTCTACAGTGGCATGCTGTAGATTTTGTCCGCACTTGGCAGTATCATGTCTGTTGCTGATTGACAATAGAGCCACTCTATAATAGTATTGCAAGTCTTCTGGCGTGCTAACAGTGAACTGAACAGCTTTGGGAAGCCCCTTAAGGGCTCCTAAGCAGAACTAGATCCTGTTCAGAGAAGAGCATGAGATATTGTGGAAAATATCACCAGGGAGGAACTAATAATACTAAATGAGCTGTCCTTCACAGCATAATATTAAAAGTCCCCTAGCAGCAGTGATGGCCAACCATTTTCACGTCTGGTTATTGTGAAAGGTGTCGCTACCTGTCAGTAGCAAATTTGTCCCCATCGCTCCACTGTGGTGTTTGATGATTGAAGGAAACTATTACATCTCTTTGACAGTTGCAAAAGGTTTGTATACATGTATAAATTTATTTACTTTACGGTCAGAAGAAACTGGAAGGTCATTGTATTTGATCCCCTGTATGCGAGCTTACCAGGTACTCTCAGACTGAGCCCAAGAACTTGTGTCTGTGCAATGCTTATTCTCCGAAGGCATTCTCCAACTGAAAAGTAAAGAAATGGAGAACTCACTATATTGCTTGGCTCAGCATTCAAAAGTAATGCCTTGTTTCCCAAATGAATTTGTCAGGCTTCAGTTCCCAGCCATTAGTAGTTCTTGCGTAATTTGCCTGCTAGACAAGAGAGACTGTAAATACCCAGTGTTTGTTTTCTCCCTGGGAAAGTGCTTACACTGTATATACTAGTTACTTGTCAATCTTCTTTTTTTATAAATGTATTGAGATTTCTGTAGTCTCACTAGATGGATTTTTTTTCCAGTAGTCAAGTTTTTGGGGCTGTTTTCTATATTGTCTCCAGTTTTTTCGAAGACAAGACATGAACACGCTGTGTGCTAACACAGGGTCTGTATACACTTACCTACTTCTTCTTGTTGCCTTTCAGTACTCAAATTTAAGGAATAAATTAGCATTTTCATACAGCTAAGATAATACTGGGAGCTGGTGTGTCTGTGTAGATGTCTGTGTATAGTTCTTCATAATAATGCAGATCCTTTCTGGAATCGCAGAAGCATCCCCTTTCCTGCAAGCAGATTTGCGTTACTTGTTTCTAAAGGCCTTGCATTTGGCTAAATTAAAATGTACTTAATTTGACTGGGCGCGGCTTGCCAATGATCCCCATCATTTTCACTGGCTTGTCCTCCTCGCGATGTATCACTGACGCACAATTTGTCATCTGCAAATATGTCAGCAATATGTGTTTTCTTCCAGGTCATTGATGCATGGAGTAGCATGAGTATTCATCTCTGCAACCCCTCCTATGGAGCACCCGCTCTTAAGACTCAGTCCTAGCTGACAAAGCATTCATGCCTTTAGTAGACATCCCCTTGCCCTATGATTTATACAACTCTGTCTACATGTTTTAATCCGGTAAAGAGTTCTTTCATATTCAAAGTTTTGCTTTTAGCTTTTGCATTTTACTGAAAGAGAGGAAATAGTCGAAGTCCAGATCTTCAGAGACTCGTGAGTTTGTGGCACAGGCTCTTCACAGTGACATGAATACACAGACATGTCTTGTGGTTTTTGAAGACTCCTCACATACCTGTTGCAGGAGGATGAGGGGATAGTGGACATGCCAAAGCAGCTCAAACCTGCCAAAACATAACTACTCATCTGGCAGAAGTTACAGATTTTACGAGTTTTGTTTCACAGCTGGACTGTTAATCTCATTATTATATTCACTTGTCAGAGCATGTTAATAGAACCAAGTGAAAAATGTTCCTAGATACATGCTGTTGAATATTTAAAATGAAGAATTAAGTGTGACTTTCAAAGCATCTAAAAGATGTGATGCTAAATCATGGTGGTCGTTAAAGAAGGATTGGCTACGCTTTGTGTGTTTTGAGAGCCCACCTAAATATAAACCAAATAAAAGTCGGTTAGAAATCGATTGATTAATGAGAACATATTATAATTTTCTTTAAAGTCTCCATTTTTATTGGTATAGTAATTCTTTTTGTTAGTGATATTCATTAAGGATTGATGCAGAGTGGGTACTCCGCACATACAAAGCTGAAAATTTGGTCAAGGAAACTATGCAGGCAGGAAGAAGAAATTAAGAGATTAAAAACTTGCTGGTAAGGCCATGCTGAGTTTCTGTGCCATATCCCTGCAGATTTAAGCCCTGAATTTAGGAGGAAGTTTGCAGCTACGTTCTGTAAGTGCTCAAACTCTTATTTAGTTAGCACACAAAGGCCCCACTCATCTATATGATCATTTATTTTTCTCCATAAATATTCTGTTTTAAATCTTTTTAGGCAGCAAAAGCCAGGTGTTTAACAACTTCTAAAGCCATCAATAAAACAAAATACCCAAATGTACACAGGTTAACCGGAGGCTAATTTGTTGTAGTCAGTGAATATAGTCCTTGAAAATGACATTCTCTTTGCTTCTAGCTTAGTAACAGCAGGCCAAATCTTGTCTGCCGTATTGATTTCAATGGGACCGCTGGTATGAATAAGCAAGAAGGCTTTGACAGAGTACATTTGGATGTAATGTATGATACTCGGGTTCTGAGACACTGAAAAGAGATTCCTTCCTCCAATATAATAATTCAAACCCATACATCTTCTCTCTGATGGCATTTGTAGAGCTTAGCAGGAGGAGGTAAATAATAACACATGCCATTTATCTGTGTGGCAGGGAGGCAGAGAAATGGAGCTGGGTCTCTGGTTTGGCTGGGTAGGATGCAGTTTCACTGCCTTTGTGCAGCACAGAGCTGAGGCATGTGATGAGCCAGCATGGCCTTTTCTGCGCTGTGGTCCCTCAATGAAGAGCCTGGGGAAGTCTAGGGTGGACACGCTGAATGCTTCTGCTGGGGGCAGTGCAGATTTTGGGATGGTCCATACACCCATGCGGATGTAAATGCATTTGCCCCCCAACCATCCAGGCTTCAGAAGAGCTTTCTAGCTTGGGAGCAGCACCAGATTCAAGCTGGTCCTGCATTTCTGTATTGCTCAGCCCACAAAATACCGCGCCTTCTGCTGGGAGCCTTGCAGAGCAGGGCACGGGGGTAGTCAGGCAATTCTGCAAGGGCAAGAAAAATCCAGATGGACGTCACAGTTCCAGCTGTGCTAGAGATAGGTTGGCTCAGGGCAAATCTGCTCCAGTGTCTCCAGCTCAAAGCTTGATACCAAGGAGCCCAGTGCTCTACGGATGGGGAAACTGCCACCCACAGACTTGTCCAACGACATGCAGTAGGCTGGTGGCCGGGCTAGGAGTAAAACCCAGATTTCCATTACTCTGGCTTTATCCATTAGGCTGTGAGACACATTGATCATCCTTCTGTGCTTTGCTTGTGTCGTTTCTTAAGTGGGAAAAACAATCACCAATGTTAGTGGATTGTGAATTTCCCAGATAAAACATACACACACACACACACACACATATATTTAGGTGTTTGTATTATTTATTACTACCTTTCACAGGCAGAGCCATTTCAGATAAATCCTTACCACTAATTTAGTCTACATTTATACATTGGTGGTCCTTTTGGCAATTGGTTATAGCTCTCATGATTGAGTTTCCCTTCCTTCCCCCTGCCCCTTGAGTATCAGTGTATACCCACACAATCTATTGTACATCTATTTATGCGGGTATACCAGCACACTGTAGTATCTGTACAAAATAAAGTTATAAATTAAAGGAAACATCAAATCTTTACTGGAGTTGCATATTCCAGGAGAAAAAATGCTGTGAAATTAAATGCTTAATGAGGGTTTTCTTAAAATTGGCAAGATGGCCCTGGGAATATTCATTATAACTTCATTGAAAGTCATATGTCCCACTTCCCTTTTGGGTATACAGGTCCTCCTTTCATCGCATTTAATGTTTTAAGTAATCAGCCATTAAATAAAATGTCATGGCTTCCCAGCAATAATGCAGCAGTGGTTTGGTCCAGCCACACTCCTGTAGGAAACGTGCAAGGTGGATCAGCCAACTGTTTGGTTCAGGTCAGCGCTGGCCTGTGCTCGCCTCGTCCCAGCGTGTCAGGGGCAGCTGCAAGCAGCATGTATAATTCAGAGCGCTATAGGACTGTGACAGGGGAGCTTTCCCGGCTGTTGCTTGGACAGATGGTGAGCAGCGTACGGAGCAGAGAGCACGCGATAGATCGGTGCCAAGCCTGGGACTCAGTTGCCAAATCTCATGTGAAGTCGGGCTATGCAGATGAAATAGAGACATGAATTATAGTTTGTTAATGTTCATTAAAACTTTTGGTCCTTATAGTCCTGCTGAGATGAAAAATTCCAGAGCAAATAGAAATCCTTAGGAACTGGCCATGTTTTCTACAAACGTCTCCTTCAATCTCTGATTTACATTTGCCTTCTTTCCCAAAAACATTTAATTGCCACATGTTTGATGGCTTCAGGCTTCTGACTGTTATGAAATTGAGACTGAGCTTTTAAGTGTAAACAAAATCCTCACTTTAGTAATAAACCTAGAATTATTTCTGCTCGTTCCCCTTCATAGTGCTACAGCAGTTTTTAGTAGGTATGGGGTAGTTTGACAGATTGTGATAAAAGCAGTGATAAGTATGTTACTATTTATACTGTAAAATAACAGACTAGATAAAAAACCAAGAGCATTTTCCTAATCTGACTTCCAATAGAGAAAGCCTCTCGCCTTTAAGCCTCTTTTTGGGGGTTCTGGCTGGGAACAGAGCTCTGCTTTTATAGGCAAATTGCAAGATCCCCCACAGGCGGGGGGAGGGCATGGGGACATGCAGGGGGGGCATTTGTGAACTGTTGGTTGGCAGAAGCGGTATGCTCTCAAGAAGCTGATGCTCAAGGAAATGGAAAATCCTCAAATATCTATGTTGAAAGAAGTTGTTCCCTATTTCTTTTCACCTTTTGGATGTTGGTTGCACAACCCAAAACACAGTGTTTTGCCTAAAGTGGGATTCCAGCGCTCAGCAGTTTGGGGTGAAATCCAGACAGTGAAATTCTTTAAGCTGAGCTCCTCAACTTTGAGATACTTACAAAAAAGGCGGTTTGGCTCTGGAGAACATTTAGTCCTCGGCGGTAGTGGTCTGTCAGTCATGATGCAGATAGATCCATAAGCAGAATAAGTGATAATGCTTTGTGGAGTTTATGCAACTTCGACAAGCTATGCCCCATGTCTGCAGTGCAGAGGGGAAGCATGTATTTTCGTTTTATTGGTATTGCTTCAGGTTACATGACTTCTGCTGGTAGGTAGTGATGGAAGAAGTTACCTAGAGAATAATTCTTCAAATGTGACAGAAAGTTTTGCAAGTAAAGCACTGAATTTCTTTAAGAAGCGTGATGCATAACCAGGAGGAACAAAAATTTCCCAATTTGATTTGGGAGCTCAGTTGCACTGGAGATCATCATCACTGGCAGAGAACATTGGTGCTTATTGTCCATTTTAGTAACTTGCAAAACCAGGTAGCCTTTCAAACAACTGAAATGCAACTGGATAAAAGGAGAATGTTTTGTTGTACACACAAAAGTACTTTGGAAATGTGCACCATGTGCGGTGTCCAGGGATGAATTAAATCCCTTGCTTTTTCTTTATTTGTTATATATGTTATACCGCAACAAATGTAATTTGAAATTGGCTCTGCCTTTTCATCTTTAAAAGTAATGAGGCTTTCTTGGCTGCTAATGCTGGCATAGTTGTAATTTTTTGAAACTTGTACTAAGCACATTTCTACAAAGCTTTTCGTAAGAGGTAAAGTGAGTTTTGTTTTTGTTTTTGAAATCCATGCACTGCTCACTTCTCTATTGTGCTTATGAGCTGTCTTTGTTTTAGCATTTAAGACTCACTTCAATGGGAATACTTCCCACCAAAGCAGCAGAAATGGACAATTATCTCAACTACTGTGAGAAACATTTTAGAGGCTTGTATGTTCCAAAAAGACATTTTAATCCTCATGGAAAACTATCCAGTAGGGTTCCATATTCTAAAAACGTTACCATTTTTATACAAAACAAGCTATTCTTTTGCTTTGTTGTCCTGCAGAGTTCCTTGGCAGGGAAACGGTTTTGTGTTCAGTGGGGATAGTTAAAAATATTACAGATTGGAACTTCAGGTCAGATTTGAAACTGCTTTATGTTTACATTTCATAGATGAAATGTGTGGTCTTTGGGTTTTGGCAATATAGCGGAAGACTTTCAGGTACAGGAGATTGCAGTGAAATTTCCTTAACTGTGAGGCAAAATGAAAGTCCCGATTTGCTGCTTCACACTGTATTAAGTTCAGTAGTGAAAATACATGTAACAGCTGCCTTTTGTAGTGCTAATTCTGCTGGAATTTGTCACTGAGACATTATTACAAAGTGCTCCTGAAAATGCTTTATCAACTCCCTCTCTGCCCATACTAGCCACCAAGAAGAATCCATTGCCCACAGCTAGGTCTGGTAGGAAAAAAAGCCAGTGACTGTTCTGGGGACCAAAATTTTCTATTTCTATACAGCATAGAAATTCACAGCCCTACTTCTCCTCTGCCAGCAGGCATGGCTCAGGGCATGGTTTGCTTCTGGGTTCATGAGTGAGAATTAGAGCTCTGTTTGTCAAATTGTGAGTTTTGGCTGTTGCTGCTCTGTGGTTGAGGCTGTCCAGTGCTGGAGATAGAACCCACAGCAAGAAGGGACAGAACAGCCCGTGCAATTCACAGCCTGTATTATTAAAGTAAAGGGAAGCTGGTGGCAAGTGAAGTTACACGCCAGGCTGTAAAATGTGCTGGAGAATCACAGGCTTGCCACCTATTCTGTCATCTCTGTTACCAGGGTAGTAACATCTGCCTGACAGCCAGGCAAACATTTAGGGATTGTAACCTCTTAAACTGCTCCGGAATTGTGGATTTTAGAAGGATATCTATGATTCTGTCCACAGCAAGACTTTAAATGTGTTTATGCTATTATAATTTTGTGCCCTCCTGAAATCAATAGCAAATTTCCTATGGGATTTAATGCAACCCAGAATTTTGTCCTGCAAAAGGGAACAGTGGTTAGGCAGTGGACTTCAACAATATTCGGAAGTAGTATGTCATGCAGGAGGAAAAGGGGACTAGAATGACTTTTATTTCCATCCCCCAAAAAGCAGAGTGAACCCATACTAGTGCTTCATCCTTTATGTGCTAAGTCAATATTGCTAGTTTCAGAATGTCAAAGAGAAAGTTCCAGGAGCATTTAAATATACAAACATTTGCCTATGTGCAAATTGTAAATTGTTTGTTCAAAAGAAGTTTGCAAAATAGAGTATTTTATTACAAACATGACATTTTGTGGCAGGTAAACCCACTTACCAGCTAATCTGGAAAGCAAAATTCTGTAATTGCACACATGGTTGTTTACAAAGGACTTGGCATATAAAATAAGAGAAAAACTAGTAAGAGCTGGGTAGTACTTGTTGTGAATCAATATGCATGGTTAAATAATGGATGAAGTTAAATTAGTGGGGCCTCTAACTTAATCTCATCTTCCAGTAAAAGACGTACCTAGCTATAACTTCAACTGCCAGAACAAACCACTTTATACTGAGAAAAGACATTTACCACTCATTTAATCTGCATTCAGGTGAAAAGACACTTGCCTTATTATTTTTAATTCCTTCATAAATTTGGAATGATACTGCTTTCATGACCTTGTTATAATTAGAAGTAGCTATTTCTTGTTAATGAGCTATTAACTGCAAATCCATATAATTCATCTGACAAGATGACAGCCTGACTAATTAACAAGGTTTGACCAGTATCTCAAGCCCTCTGCAAAAGATTTTCTCCTCTGACACTAAAAAATGTTCTCTGAGGTACCATATATAAATATATCAAACACCGTAAATGGTGTCTGCAAAGAGGTTACAAAATCACCCTGCTGAGAAGTTTGTCTGTAACATTCATCCAGAATAGAGGCTGTTACCTAAAAATCCTATTTTGCACCACATTTATGCTGTGATTAAAACTGTGCTAACACCACTGATATTTATAAATTCCTGGCAATCTCTAGCATCATTACTACGTGGCTTGCAAAAAAGATGTTAAAACAGAGAACACCAGACCACCCTGCATAAAGAAGCCTCTAGACCCCTCCACTAGCGGAAAACACACTTTTGAAAAAGGGTTTGCCTGTTTTCAAGAAAAACTGCACTGTTAGCTTTTAGGGACGGATCAGTCAGTCCTCCAGAGAGTAGGCATTCCTTGCACTTCAGTGGAATTTGTATCTGGCCCTGGCCTTTCTTAGGTGCGCATTACTACCTAGCCCATCTCCATCGACTTGTCTGTACCCATGTAAGTAACAGGAAATAATTTCTCATTTGTAGGAGGTATTTTTTAAATGGCATGAAGGCAAGTTTTTGTGGCATGATGTTCAGAAAAACTAAGACATCTTGTAATGTTACAGCTGCTCTGTATGGATTTATTGATACACCTGGCACTTTACCATAAGGAAAAGTCACTGCCCAAGGCAGTTTTCAATCCAACATGCAGTGATCTTTTGCATAACGCATGGTAATTTTATGTGGACCAAATTCAGCGCACATGCACCCTGCTTCTCAGAGTTGCTGTGAAAATTAGATTTGTTACTGTTTGTGAAGCCATTAGAAACTAGAGAGATTAACTCCGTAGAAAAGTTGAGGAGGTAATTAATAATTCGGTCTTCTGAATAGTGTTTGAATGATGTGAAGTAAATAAAGTATGGGACCACACAATGAACGAAGGGGAGAAAACTAAATATTGAATAGCTGCTCTTTTCGTGGACAGCATTCATCCTGTGCAGTGCATGAGGCAATGGCTCTGTGGAAAAAATATGATGTGTACAAATATGACGTGTAGTTAGGCTGTCTGGTGCTGCAGTTGCATAGGGAGGCTGTGTTAAGGTTGCAGATAACTCCTAGCTTTCAAGCACTTGATTTTGCACCCTTCGTTTCTTGGTGATGGTTTCTGTGTCTGCATTTAGTATGTGTTGTGGGAGTATCTGGAAGCTTTTCTATAATGAATCAAGGTCCAATTACAAAAGGTATTGTCCAAATACATAAGAAGATGCTGTCCACCACAAAGAATTGACCAAATAATTTTTATCTTTTTTTAAGGTTAATAGTTAAAGCAAAAGATAAAAGGAATTAATTTCAGCTCAAATTCAGTGACTGTATTTTTTTAGGTTTTGGACACTAAGAAGTTTGTACACAGAGAAGGAAGAGGCACAGTAGACAAGACTGTCACAGAAGTGGCAGTGAGGAGGATGTGGGTGCGCAGGCATGGGCCTCGTTAGTGAAGCAGCCAGGATGGGTGAGTGCTGTTTCAGGATTGCGTGTCCAGAAAAGGCACCAGAAACCTCTGCAAGCATCCATGGCTCTCTCCCCTACTGATTTGCAGGGTGAATGGTGTGCTTCCTCCGCATGTGCATTCCTTGCTGTTTGATAAAAAGTCTTTATTTTCTTCTACAGAATTCCAATGAAAATAAAGTTTGTTTTAATTAGATTTCAAGTGATGACTAACTGGTAAATTCAGGTGGATTTCATGAATAGTTTCAGCTTTATTTTTCCCTTGGGGAAAATTCATCCTTTTCTACCTACAGTTTAAGGGAAGATTTACATTCTGATTGGAAGGGAGGAGCTCCCATCTTTCTTACCCTGTTTTCTCTCTTTCTCACTGCTGTTTACCTGTCTGTTACCCTATTGTAATACAGAGGAGATCTGTAAAATTCCCTACTGATGTAATTTCTTATTTTTTATTTCTGGAGGAGAAACTTTTTGACAGACTTTTGGTTGTGGCACATTCCTTTCCTTGTTAAATCGGTGACAGATGTTTTTAGCTACTCAGTCCGCTTTCTCTGGTGAGGGGCATTCTCACCACAAAAAGAAATAAAGATACGCTGCAACCCTGCTACGACTGGGAACTGTCCTATTGTAGTAGTGTCCATGCAAAATCCCACTGAGTTGATGCTTCCTTTTACCTCAGTCCAGATAGTTGTGGTGTAGCCCATGTCCGGAAATAAGGTGACCTCTGTTCATTATAGTAGCGTGAAAATTGCTGTAGTGTATCACCACCAACATTTACGTTGAAGCAACTGCCCTGACACAGGAGTCTTGATGTGGAGAGAGACCCATTTTTGCGGTGAGACATAGCCCGAGGTCTCTGTTTAGGAGGACTTTCAAGCACGCAAGTACTCCTTTGATGTTGGCACTTAGATTTACATACTTCTAAGCACTCTGGTGAACAGGGACTTCAGGAGAAGCTGTTCTTGCATGGAATAGAAATCATGTGAAACCCTGAACAGAAGGTATCAGCAAAAGCATTTACAACTTTCAAGGCATTTCTGGCTTTTAATTGTATTTGGCCCTGGGAAGGTCTTCAGCAGAGTGTTTGGGCTTTTAGGCTGGATAGCACTCTGACCTTGTGCAAACTGGATGCTGCCCTTGCTATCCAATGGTGGGAAGGCTTCATTTTGGGACACTACATCATTTAAAAATTTTAGGTCTTGGTGTAGACATAATAAATGGCCTGCATTTCAAGGAAGAAAATGAGGAACAGCACCTGGGACTGTATGGGCTCTCCACAGATGCCACTTTAGCACAGCAGTGCGTCCTGTGTCAAGAATGCGGAGCTAAACACATTGCAGCTGTCAGCCTGCAGAGAGAGCAGCGGGAGCGTGTTTCTCTGTGGGAACCGCT